>NW_022986386.1:0-56456 GCF_902500255.1 Thalassophryne amazonica | reverse complement strand
CCCCAAATTTTGTGATGTTCTCATGAATTAATTTCATGATGCCCTCACAAAAACATAATGAATTTTGTGATGGTGGCACAAACTAATAGATTAAATCTGTTACGATTTGGAGGCAGAGTCAAAATTAGACCCTAAGATGCAGGCAGCCAAGAGACCAGGGTGCTTTATTTAGTCACAGTGAACAACCAATCCACCACACCAGGAACACCGGGACGAGCATACCAAAAGAGTTCAAACACAAATACAGGGCGGCGATCCAATGGGAGGCGTAAGGTGCGGACAGGACTAACAAAGGCAAGACAGCTGGGGAATAATGAACACGAGGTACTTACACACGGAATGCGTAACACTGGCAATCAACCGGCAAACAAATAAGCAGACAGGTGTGGCTTAAAAGCAAACAGAACTAATGAATTCAGGCGTGAGGAATCAGTGAGGGCCGAAGAACGGGGACACGTGAGGAACTAACGGAACATAAGGTGACTAAAGACGAAGCAGACATCAAAATGAGTGTGGAAATAAAACCTGAACATGAAACAAAACCTGAGACATAAACCCAAAATACAACTTCAAGTACATCAGATGTACTTATTACTTATTACTTAAGTGTGAGTGAAACAAGGGCAAATTGACAAGAAGGACACATTTAAATGAGAAGACATTCACAACCAAAAGCACCACAGCCAGAACTAACAAATAATCAAAAACTAAATACATGAACACACGCAGAAGACACATGGAACTCAAACGGGACACACATAAAGAAAACCTAAGAACACAGAATGAGCAAAACACAAAGACAGAATGAGCTTGAGAGAAGGGAGACATTAGGACCACACAGACAGTGGACTGATGACAAAGATGACAAACACAAATGACTGACACACACAAGGGAGAGAACACAATGGATAGAAACACACACACAAGGCACAGACACGACAGGGACACACACAGATGACAGACAGCAGAAGACACACACAGAGACACAAATGGGACCCACATGAATGACATATGAGGAGGACACACACACACACACACACACACACACACACTGAGAACCAAAGGGGACATGGGCACATAAACCAAATATACAGAAAAAAACAGGACTAAACACAAATAAAAGGACAGAGAACGCAGACGGATGCACATACAACAAAATAACTTCTTGATGCCATCATGAAGTAGTGTGAGTTTGGAATGCCACCACAGTGGAGAGGATGCTGTGGGTGCACGGACATAGTCAGGAAGCTTGGTGTAATGATCCCTAAGCTATTCAGAGTCAAGCTTCATTTGTGTTCAGACCTTGGCGAATCTCACTTAAATGTAATATGCACCATTCAGATTCAGAACAAACCTGTACAGCTCCAGTCAAATTCGGCCTGAATCCTGTTCAAGCCAGACTGACAACCCCAGTCTGAACAGGAGGGGCAGGCGGAGGGCTACAAACCCCTCCAAATGGAGGGAATCTGGATGCACACTCCATTTGGAGGGGTAGGAGGAGCTTACCGCTGGATGCATGTTGTGTATATTGTCGTTCTGAAGAATATTATAACTTTGCTCGTGCGCCGAGGCGTTATAATGCACATACACACGAACGCTACGATAAGACACTTTTATATCTCACAACGGAGAAAATCATGATAAAGGATAAGCAGGTTAATTTGTATGTTCATAAATCTTTGGATAATAGCGCCCCCTGCTGTTAGATTTCAAGGTGTGTAACGTGTGTGTATTTAGTAAACAAACAGGGAGCCCTGAACACGCTCGACTCCTAATAAGAAAATGAGGCAGAAAATGAGGAGAAGTTTCATCAATGTTGTAAAATATCTACACACACATGTACATGTGTAACACATAACCTGACGTCGTGACAGACTATTATTTGTCAAAGAAATGTCTAAAGGAAATAGGGCTGGAGGCAAAAAAATGGGAGAATTTGAAAAAGAAATACAGTAGTGTTCAGAATAATAGTAGTGCTATGTGACTAAAAAGATTAATCCAGGTTTTGAGTATATTTCTTATTGTTACATGGGAAACAAGGTACCAGTAGATTCAGTAGATTCTCACAAATCCAACAAGACCAAGCATTCATGATATGCACACTCTTAAGGCTATGAAATTGGGCTATTAGTAAAAAAAAGTAGAAAAGGGGGTGTTCACAATAATAGTAGTGTGGCATACAGTCAGTGAGTTCATCAGTTTTGTGGAACAAACAGGTGTGAATCAGGTGTCCCCTATTTAAGGATGAAGCCAGCACCTGTTGAACATGCTTTTCTCTTTGAAAGCCTGAGGAAAATGGGACGTTCAAGACATTGTTCACAAGAACAGCGTAGTTTGATTAAAAAGTTGATGGGAGAGGGGAAAACTTATACGCAGGTGCAAAAAATTATAGGCTGTTCATCTACAATGATCTCCAATGCTTTAAAATGGACAAAAAAAACAGAGACGCGTGGAAGAAAATGGAAAACAACCATCAAAATGGATAGAAGAATAACCAGAATGGCAAAGGCTCACCCATTGATCAGCTCCACGATGATCAAAGACAGTCTGGAGTTACCTGTAAGTGCTGTGACAGTTAGAAGACGCCTGTCTGAATCTAATTTATTTGCAAGAATCCCCCACAAAGTCCCTCTGTTAAATAAAAGACATGCAGAAGAGGTTACAATTTGCCAAAGAACACATCAACTGGCCTAAAGAGAAATGGAGGAATATTTTGTGGACTGATGAGAGTAAAATTGTTCTTTTTGGGTCCAAGGGCCGCAGACAGTTTGTGAGACGACCCCCAAACTCTGAATTCAAGCCACAGTTCACAGTGAAGACAGTGAAGCATGGTGGTGCAAGCATCATGATATGGGCATGTTTCTCCTACTATGGTGTTGGGCCTATATATCACATACCAGGTATCATGGATCAGTTTGGATATGTCAGAATACTTGAAGAGGTCATGTTGCCTTATGCTGAAGAGGACATGCCCTTGAAATGGGTGTTTCAACAAGACAATGACCCCAAGCACACTAGTAAACCAGCAAAATCTTGGTTCCAAACCAACAAAATTAATGCCTCGCAGATGTGAAGAAATCATGAAAAACTGTGGTTATACAACTAAATACTAGTTTAGTGATTCACAGGATTGATAAAAAAGCAGTTTGAACATAATAGTTTTGAGTTTGTAGCGTCAACAGCAGATGCTACTATTATTCTGAACACTACTGTATAAGGTTAACAGAACTAGATGCAGCCCATAACATACATACAGGTGCTGGTCATATAATTAGAATATCATGAAAAAGTTGATTTATTTCAGTAATTCCATTCAAAAAGTAAAACTTGTATCATGTATACATTCATTGCACACAGACTGATATATTTCAAGTGTTTATTTATTTTAATTACTAATTAATTCATTAATTAATTAGTAATCAATCAATTGATGATTAATCAATTAACAATATTCATTATTACTATTATTAATGATGAATTATTATTAGTAGTATCAACATTAATTCATTACTAATTAATTAATTATTAATACTATTCATTATTGAGTGGTGAGTGGTGTCCAAAAATGAGGTGGGCTTCATAGATAATTGGCAAAGCTTCTGGGGAAAACCTGGTCTTGTTAGGAGAGACGGCATCCATCCCACTTTGGATGGAGCAGCTCTCATTTCTAGAAATCTGGCCAATTTTCTTAAATCCTCCAAACCGTGACTATCCAGGGTTGGGACCAGGAAGCAGAGTTGTAGTCTTACACACCTCTCTGCAGCTTCTCTCCCCCTGCCATCCCCTCATTACCCCATCCCCGTAGAGACGGTGCCTGCTCCCAGACTACCAATAACCAGCAAAAATCTATTTAAGCATAAAAATTCAAAAAGAAAAAATAATATAGCACCTTCAACTGCACCACAGACTAAAACAGTTAAATGTGGTCTATTAAACATTAGGTCTCTCTCTTCTAAGTCCCTGTTGGTAAATGATATAATAATTGATCAACATATTGATTTATTCTGCCTTACAGAAACCTGGTTACAGCAGGATGAATATGTTAGTTTAAATGAGTCAACACCCCCGAGTCACACTAACTGCCAGAATGCTTGTAGCACGGACCGAGGCGGAGGATTAGCAGCAATCTTCCATTCCAGCTTATTAATTAATCAAAAACCCAGACAGAGCTTTAATTCATTTGAAAGCTTGACTCTTAGTCTTGTCCATCCAAATTGGAAGTCCCAAAAACCAGTTTTATTTGTTATTATCTATCGTCCACCTGGTCGTTACTGTGAGTTTCTCTGTGAATTTTCAGACCTTTTGTCTGACTTAGTGCTTAGCTCAGATAAGATAATTATAGTGGGCGATTTTAACATCCACACAGATGCTGAGAATGACAGCCTCAACACTGCATTTAATCTATTATTAGACTCTATTGGCTTTGCTCAAAAAGTAAATGAGTCCACCCACCACTTTAATCATATCTTAGATCTTGTTCTGACTTATGGTATGGAAATAGAAGACTTAACAGTATTCCCTGAAAACTCCCTTCTGTCTGATCATTTCTTAATAACATTTACATTTACTCTGATGGACTACCCAGCAGTGGCGAATAAGTTTCATTACACTAGAAGTCTTTCAGAAAGCGCTGTAACTAGGTTTAAGGATATGATTCCTTCTTTATGTTCTCTAATGCCATATACCAACACAGTGCAGAGTAGCTACCTAAACTCTGTAAGTGAGATAGAGTATCTCGTCAATAGTTTTACATCCTCATTGAAGACAACTTTGGATGCTGTACCTCCTCTAAAAAAGAGAGCTTTAAATCAGAAGTGCCTGACTCCGTGGTATAACTCACAAACTCGCAGCTTAAAGCAGATAACCTGTAAGTTGGAGAGGAAATGGCGTCTCACTAATTTAGAAGATCTTCACTTAGCCTGGAAAAAGAGTCTGTTGCTCTATAAAAAAGCCCTCCATAAAGCTAGGACATCTTACTACTCATCACTAATTGAAGAAAATAAGAACAACCCCAGGTTTCTTTTCAGCACTGTAGCCAGGCTGACAAAGAGTCAGAGCTCTATTGAGCCGTGTATTCCTTTAACTTTAACTAGTAATGACTTCATGACTTTCTTTGCTAATACAATTTTAACTATTAGAGAAAAAATTACTCATAACCATCCCAAAGACGTATCGTTATCTTTGGCTGCTTTCAGTGATGCCGGTATTTGGTTAGACTCTTTCTCTCCGATTGTTCTGTCTGAGTTATTTTCATTAGTTACTTCATCCAAACCATCAACATGTCTATTAGACCCCATTCCTACCAGGCTGCTCAAGGAAGCCCTACCATTATTTAATGCTTCGATCTTAAATATGATCAATCTATCTTTATTAGTTGGCTATGTACCACAGGCTTTTAAGGTAGCAGTAATTAAACCATTACTTAAAAAGCCATCACTTGACCCAGCTATCTTAGCTAATTATAGGCCAATCTCCAACCTTCCTTTTCTCTCAAAAATTCTTGAAAGGGTAGTTGTAAAACAGCTAACTGATCATCTGCAGAGGAATGGTCTATTTGAAGAGTTTCAGTCAGGTTTTAGAATTCATCATAGTACAGAAACAGCATTAGTGAAGGTTACAAATGATCTTCTTATGGCCTCAGACAGTGGACTCATCTCTGTGCTTGTTCTGTTAGACCTCAGTGCTGCTTTTGATACTGTTGACCATAAAATTTTATTACAGAGATTAGAGCATGCCATAGGTATTAAAGGCACTGTGCTGCGGTGGTTTGAATCATATTTATCTAATAGATTACAATTTGTTCATGTAAATGGGGAATCTTCTTCACAGACTAAGGTTAATTATGGAGTTCCACAAGGTTCTGTGCTAGGACCAATTTTATTCACTTTATACATGCTTTCCTTAGGCAGTATTATTAGACGGCATTGCTTAAATTTTCATTCTTACGCAGATAATACCCAGCTTTATCTATCCATGAAGCCAGAGGACACACACCAATTAGCTAAACTGCAGGATTGTCTTACAGACATAAAGACATGGATGACCTCTAATTTCCTGCTTTTAAACTCAGATAAAACTGAAGTTATTGTACTTGGCCCCACAAATCTTAGAAACATGGTGTCTAACCAGATCCTTACTCTGGATGGCATTACCCTGACCTCTAGTAATACTGTGAGAAACCTTGGAGTCATTTTTGATCAGGATATGTCATTCAAAGCGCATATTAAACAAATGTGTAAGACTGCTTTTTTGCATTTACGCAATATCTCTAAAATTAGAAAGGTCTTGTCTCAGAGTGATGCTGAAAAACTAATTGATGCATTTATTTCCTCTAGGCTGGACTATTGTAATTCATTATTATCAGGTTGTCCTAAAAGTTCCCTGAAAAGCCTTCAGTTAATTCAAAATGCTGCAGCTAGAGTACTGACGGGGACTAGAAGGAGAGAGCATATCTCACCCATATTGGCCTCTCTTCATTGGCTTCCTGTTAATTCTAGAATAGAATTTAAAATTCTTCTTCTTACTTATAAGGTTTTGAATAATCAGGTCCCATCTTATCTTAGGGACCTCGTAGTACCATATCACCCCAATAGAGCGCTTCGCTCTCAGACTGCAGGCTTACTTGTAGTTCCTAGGGTTTGTAAGAGTAGAATGGGAGGCAGAGCCTTCAGCTTTCAGGCTCCTCTCCTGTGGAACCAGCTCCCAATTCAGATCAGGGAGACAGACACCCTCTCTACTTTTAAGATTAGGCTTAAAACTTTCCTTTTTGCTAAAGCTTATAGTTAGGGCTGGATCAGGTGACCCTGAACCATCCCTTAGTTATGCTGCTATAGACGTAGACTGCTGGGGGGTTCCCATGATGCACTGAGTGTTTCTTTCTTTTTTTGCTCTGTATGCACCACTTTGCTTTTAATCATTAGTGATTGATCTCTGCTCCCCTCCACAGCATGTCTTTTTCCTGGTTCTCTCCCTCAGCCCCAACCAGTCCCAGCAGAAGACTGCCCCTCCCTGAGCCTGGTTCTGCTGGAGGTTTCTTCCTGTTAAAAGGGAGTTTTTCCTTCCCACTGTAGCCAAGTGCTTGCTCACAGGGGGTCGTTTTGACCGTTGGGGTTTTACATAATTATTGTATGGCCTTGCCTTACAATATAAAGCGCCTTGAGGCAACTGTTTGTTGTGATTTGTTATTATTATTATAAATTACGAATTAATTAAACTAATCATTTGTTGGGTATTTTCTCCTCCAAACATTTTTAAAACCTTTAACAAGACAAACAGAGTCAAGAAACACCAGTGAGACAGGAAGTCGAGTCAGTGAGTAAAATTTCTTTGTAAACAGTACTGAGTGAGTGGTGATCAGATCACATAAAACAGTTAAATTCCGCAAGCGATGATACAGAATCGCCTGTTAATGCAAAGCAGTTAAACTCTGTAAGGAGGGTGCGGACTCCTCTGTTTATATACGCGTACCGGTAGGGGATAAAAGTGATCACATAAAACAGTTAAACTCCGTAAGCGATGATACAGAATCGTCTGTTAATGAAACACAGTTAAACTCTGTAAGGAGGGCGGACTCCTCTACGGTTGCGAGGGACGCAAGTAGTTAAATTCCGGAAGGAGGATACGGACTCCTCTGTTTTAATACGTACAGGAAATCCCGGGTAGAAATATGTGCACTGTAAAAAGGCAGTTAAATTTGGCAGGGACGGCGGAGTCCCCTAAGGCAGGACATTAGTTAAATTTCACGGGAGGGTGAGCTCCCCTGACATAAGAATACGCGTACGATTATTAGGAGTGTTTCTATGTGTAAATAGTGTTTTGCGCAAGTGTAAATAACTGTGTGAAAGTGTAATACTTTGGACAACGTTAGTGACAACCGTGCGTGTGGAAGCAGCAGGCAAGTGATTCCGCTTCCTACGGGGAGGTGAAAGGAATCAACCACACGACGGCAAATTAATTGTCACGTCCAAAGAAAGTGTGAAAACTTCAGATTTAGAACACCCTAGGTGTGCCCCCGTCTGAAGTCCAAATTATAACAAGGGATAATAAAAATGGGGGGTAAGACGTCTAAAAATAAGGAAAATTTATCAACTGACGACTGGAAAGTTATGGAGGCAAAAAATCCAAAAGCAACAAAGAAATTGGAGACCTGGATAAATAAACATGACTTTGACGGACGACTGAACCTGATCAGCATACAAAAGCTGAAGAAGGAGTTAGAACAGGAACATAAAGGTGATGAGAAAAAGATGCAGAAAGTAGGGGCAGATTTAGTGGCATTTTGGGAGGAAGAAGCAGAGAACAGACAGAAAGGAGCAGAGAAGCGACGATTAGAGAAAGCAAGGAAAAAGAAAGCTGTAGGTAAGGCAGAAGAAGATGTGATAATTCAGCACAGAGAGCCAGAACAGCCTCAACAATCACCGCCGGCTGGATCGTCGGTGACAAAGAGACCTTTATCTCCTCTACCAGAGGATGACGATGTACCGCCACCACAGTATGATTTGGCGGTAAAACCTAAGGTAAAAAGAGAAAAACCAGAAAAACCACAAACACGCAGTCAAGCGAAAGTGCCTACAGCCCCTCCCATGGTGGAACATAGTGATCAGGGAGGTGCCTATCCTATGATAGAAGTACCAAATCCTCGTGCAGGAACAGCAGGACAGCTATCAACCATGCTCGTTTATCGGACATGGAATGCTGATGATATCAAAGCAGCAGTCGACATGATACCATCGCCACATGTCGATATTGAGGGATTTATGCAGGATATAGAAAACATTAGAACATCTTACCACCTTAATGGACCTGAAGTCCAACAGGTGTGGATGAAAGCATGTGGCCCTAAATGGAGTCAGGTACGCGGAGACTGGAATCCTGCAGATCAACAAGGCGTACCACTGACACATGATGATCTAGTCTTGAAAACAAGAGTGGAAGCTATGATTACACGTGCAAAAGGAGTGTTAGGACCACAGATAAATTACACTGAAATTACCAGGACAACTCAGAAAGAAGGAGAGCCATGGACAGAGTTTAGGTGCAGATTTGAGAATGTGTTTAGGGTCCATAGTGGCATATTGCCAGAAACACCTGTGTATGAACAACAATTGAAAAACGCTCTGATCCAACATTCCAATAAGGATATAAAAGCTTGGATACAGAAACATTGGATTGGATTGCCTACAGGCACATTGGAAGAAACACATACACACTGCTGTCATGCAGAAGAAGTCTTAAAGCAGAAAAAGACAAGAAACAGCGACAAAGGAGTGTATGTAGCACAAGGAGATGATGAATATATTACCAACAGGGTAACTTAAGACAGCAGAAGCAGTGCAAACGCCCCGCAAAAGCCATGGCAAAATAGACAAGGTGGACAGCCACAACGTCAAGGACCATGGCAACCACAACAGCAGGGAGGGCCACCACGTGGTCCCCTGATTTGTTGGAACTGTGGAAGAGAGGGACATATGTATAGAAATTGTCCAAATCCACCTACTGAGGGAGCAGCAGGGAGAATTCCACAACGGAATAATCCTCCGCAGCCACAGTATCCACAATGACTAGAATCCATAATCCATGATTCCATATCAGATAGGCAGTCTGAATCTGTATGTATGGATCTGTGTGCCTTGCTGGGAAATCCGGTACCAAAACCAGAAGTGACTTTGTTGGTAAATGGACGACCAGTGACATTCCTTTGTGATACAGGAGCATGTAGAACCACATGTAATGACAGCATACCTGTCCATCAATTAAGCAACGAACTCTTTAGGGTTCGCTCTGCAAATGGACAAACAGACGTCCCTATCACTAAACCCATAACGTTGACAGATCCATTTGGCCTGACGTGTACTATGTCAGTGTTGAGCATGCCACAATGTCCAGTTAACCTCCTAGGACGAGACGGATTGACTGCATTGGGCTTGTCCATAATTGTGGAACAAGGGAAATTAGTTGTTGAACGCACAGGAGGCGTTAACATGGTAAGAGAAGAAAGCGCTGACCCCACATTCCACTATTACTATACATTTGACATCTCAGAAGAAGATGCTGCAGGATGGGGTAAAGATGTCGTCTTGCAAGCGACAGCCCTACTAAAAAATCCTGAACAACAGATGTCACCACCTGACCTGCATGTCACAATGTGGCATAAAGATCCTCCAGGTCCGGATGGTGACTATGAAAACAAATTGAAAAATGTTTCACCTGTGAAGCTGACAATGACCGATTTGATTCATGATGGCAACTCAACAGCTGTCATAACAGTAACAGGTGCCACTGAAGACATTTTAAAATTGAGATTCACAGGTATGCCATTACATATGTCACTTTGTAAACCATATTTGACAGAATGGCAAGAATTGGGACTGACAGTCATAACAGCTTTGTCAGCCACTGATTGGAGCAGAGTTGGACCACGAACGGAGTTCAGTCCATCAACTAAATTGTATAAAGTGCCAGTTAATGTCTCATTGGTGCTGACAGCTGGAACACATATTGATGTGTCCACTTCACAATCCTGAGTGTTTCAGTTGAGTCCTGAAGAAGATGATTTTCTCTCTTCAGTACCGTCAGGATTGTGGACAACAGGTCCTTCAGACGTAGGACTGATTAAAAATGCACAACCTGTAGTTATAAGACCAAAAACAGAATACAGACCATGTGTAAGACAGTATCCATTGAAACCTGATGCAATTGAAGGAATCAGGCCAGTAATAGAGGATTTATTAACAGCAGGAGTAATAGTGCCATGTCCAGATTCACCATGTAACACACCCATATTTCCGGTAAAAAAAGGCTCCGCCCTCAGTGGGGTGGAGAATGATTCAAGATCTGCAGGCAGTAAATGCTGCTGTGATTAAAAGAGCACCATGTGTTCCAGATCCACACACCTTGTTAAATTCGCTGAGACCAAATTCTAATAGTTTCTCAGTAATTGACATAAGTAATGCATTTTTCTCTGTGCCAGTGCATCCAGATAGTCAATTCTGGTTTGCTTTTACCTTTAAAGGACAACGATATACATTCACCAGGTTACCGCAGGGTTACGCAGAGTCCAACTATTTATTCTCAAGTCATGTCAGCATGTTTAGCCAATTTCGTTCCACCGGCAGATAGCCAACTATTAGTGTATGTTGATGACATTTTGATTGCCTCTGACACACGAGAAAACTGCATAACTGACACAGTAGCATTATTATGTTTCTTATTTGATAATGGCCACAGAGTGAGTAAAAACAAAGTTCAGTTGTGTAGGGATAAAGTAAAATATTTAGGACATGAGTTATCAGCCACAGGGCGCACGATCCTGTCTGACAGGAAGGAAGCAATTTTGCACGCTCCAAAACCACAAACCAAAAAGCAGATGATGTCATTTCTTGGATTGACTAATTACTGCAGGGCATGGATTCCCTGTTATGCAGAATTGACTAGTCCACTTTCTGATTTGATGTACAAAGATGATATTTCAATGTCAACCGTGTTGGAATGGAACAAAGATGCTGAGGAAGCCTTTGTAAAAGTAAAGCAAACATTAGTGTCATCCACAGTTTTGGCACTACCAGATTATAGTAAACCATTCATTCAAACAGTTGATTGTAAGAATAAGTTCATGACTAGTGTTTTGGTTCAAGTGTATGGCTCAAAATTGAGGCCAGTTGCCTACTACTCATCTAAATTGGATGCAGTAGCAAGTGCTCTACCACCATGCGTACAGGCTGTTGTTGCAGCCTCTATGGCTGTTCAAAGTAGCAGTAATGTTGTTCTATTCCATCAGCTGACATTGAAAGTTCCACATGCAGTCTCTGCACTTCTGTTGCAGACAAACATGAGCCTTTTGTCCCCAGCAAGACATCTTTCGTGCATGTCCTTGCTATTATCACAGCCACACCTTACGATAGAGCGATGTACAACATTGAATCCCTCCACATTGATACCTTTACCTGAGGATGGTGAGCCGCACAATTGTTTTGATGTAGCAACAGTTTGTACAAAAGCACGCCCAGACCTCCGGGACACACCCATCCCAAACAGTACAATCGTGTATGTGGATGGTTCTTCCACCAAAAATGCTTATGGACAAACGCAATCTGGATATGCTGTCGTCACAAATTCAGAAGTATTAGATTCTGCTTCATTGCCATCGTCATTTTCAGCACAAGCAGCTGAATTAGTTGCTTTAACTGCAGCTTGCTATCTGTTTAAAGGTACGGCTGTAACAATTTATACAGACAGCCAGTACGCTTTTAGCACAGTGCATGTGTTTGCAAAACTGTGGGAGGAGCGTGGAATGGTGACGTCGTCTGGAAAGCCAGTGACTCATGCCACTCTCCTAACTGCCCTACTGCAAGCTGTGAAGTTGCCTCAACAAATTGCTATATGCAAATGTGCGGCTCACACCAATGGCTCTGACAGTGTTTCAAAAGGAAATGATTTTGCTGACAGAGCAGCAAAAGAGGCAGCAGCAGCTCCTTCTATTTTTGTTGTACAGGAAACTACCCCAGAGTTGCATTTAGGTCATACACTGCTTGCTGACATGCAACAGCAGGCAACTGACAGAGAGAAACAAATGTGGATAGCTAAAGGAGCTACGTATGCGAATGGCTTGTGCGTATGACCACAAAAGAAACCCATATTGCCAAAAAATATGTTTAAATGGGCAGCTATTATGAGCCATGGCGTGACGCATGTCTCATCAGGGGGTATGATATCGCAATTGCAATCTATTTTTTGTCTTTATGGGTTCGAAGCATATGCAAAACAGCATTGTAGAGCATGCATGATATGTGCAAAACACAACTCACAAGGCAATTTGAGACCCCAAAGAGGTAAATTTCCAACACCACAATATCCCTTTCAAGTGATTCATATGGATTATATACAGCTGAGTAAACATGAAGGGAAGGAATTTTGTTTAGTCATAATTGATGCCTTCTCAAAATGGGTAGAATTGTTCCCTACAAAACATGCAGATTCACTTACAGTGGCTAAAGCATTATGCAAAGACATCATCCCACGATTTGGAATACCAGAAACAGTCTATTCAGATAATGGAGCGCATTTTGTTAATGCAATAGTGCAATACGTGGGAGAAGCACTACAGGTTAATCTCAAAAATCATTGTTCTTATCATCCACAAAGTGCCGGATTAGTGGAAAGGATGAATGGAACAGTAAAAAACAGACTTAGAAAGACAATGGAGGAAACAGGCAGACCATGGACGCATTGTGTAGATTTGGTAAAAATGTATATAAACATAACTAGTACCATGGGGTTGACACCGTATGAAACATTGTTTGGCAGAAAATATCGATTGCCATATTATGGACAAATTTGGGATGTACCTGAGGAAGCCAATTTGGCGGATTACATGAGAAAAATGTTAGAAGGACAACGAGGGAGAGTTCCAAACACTGATGATCCCATTTCTCCACAGGAGGACCCTAAAGTGGTACCTGGAGACTGGGTGTTGATAAGAAGCATCAAGAGAAAACACTGGCATTCACCTAAATGGGAAGGGCCCTATCAAGTACTACTCACAACACCCACAGCTTTGAAAATTGGGGAAAGAAGTACATGGATTCATTTAACTCACTGTAAGAAAGTCATTTCTGCAGACACAGACAAACAGTAAGAACAGTAGGACAAGACTAGTAATAGTGTGTGAGCTTGGTGTTGAGATCCAGGTTAGACACGAAAGCTAGCAGAAGACATTAAGAAGCCACTGTTCTGAACATAGGTGTGCTGTAGTGTGCAGAAATGGCGAAAGAAAAAAAAAAGAACGGGGGTTTCTGGACCCCACGGACAGTCCTTGTTATGCTACTTTTCTTTTTTGAATTGGGAGTATTATTAAAAGCCATGAGCACGGGACATGATAATAAGGATCACATCCGCAGATTGCAGAGACCAAAAAGAAGTAACAAAGACCCCAGTCCGATAATTAATGCCACAGTACATAGCTGTGATGGGAATAATGCGTACCGATTTGGTGTACAGGCCTGCATTCCTAGAAATACTTCTGTGATCATCTCTGTACCATATAGTGCTCTTACCCATGGAATGCCGGATGGTGACAGAGGGACTAATTACGGAAATAGTTTCTCATGGTATATGACCAACGATCAACAAGATAGGAGATGGGAAACGTTGGTAGCCGATGAATGGAGTAGATGGACACCAAGATGGGCACAAACCGAGTGGGCTAAGTACCAGAGTCAAAGTCTCAAAATGTATCAAACAGATGATAAGCTGTCTATAGTGGTGAATACCACAGAAAAAGGAACCATATTCCCACCTGATATAGAGGGAGACTGTTGGTTGTTCCTCCTTTGGGTATACAAACAAGGAAAAGATCCGTATTTCCATTTTTTCCTCTGTGAAACAGATAGAGTACAGCAACCAATATTGACCAAATTAAGTACGTCAAAGGGGGTGTCCATACAAGCAAAGGGGGTGTCCATACAAGCAAAGGGGGTGTCTGTACAAGGCACAAAAGACATGAAGGCAGATGACTGGTTCCTAGTAACTACTGGAATTAGTGGACAAAATAACAATTGGCTTTTAATGGCAGAACAAGCAGGACTAGCAGCAAAGAAGGACTGTGTTGTATGTATGGGACCCAGACCTATATTACAGGTAATACCGGCAGCATTACCCAAAGACTGTCTACTGACTGCTATGACACAGACATACATTGCGGCAAACAACAAATGTTCTAAGTGGGACAAGATCTATCCAGTGACCAAATTGACTAAGATTAAACCTTTATTCTCAAGCAAAGTTGGGCATGCTAACCATACATGTGTACACTTGACAGGGACAAGTAAGACTTTGGGTAGCTTAAACCACACCGCCTGGTGTAAGAATGTGGTCCATAGTACTCCCACATTCAAACCTGTCGGGAGGAGTGACGTATGGTGGTGGTGTGGGGATAACAGAATCTTTGACAGACTGCCACGAAATGTGTCAGGTTATTGTGCATTAATATCATTATTGTTACCAGTTGAAGCCATACCCATGACCCCTGAAGACGTTACGACATATGCAGCCTCTCTTATTCCTGAAGATTGGCAGAAAGGCGTAGCCAGACATAGAGTGAAAAGAGATTGGAAAGGAGTGGGAAATCCAACATATATTGACGCAATAGGAGTCCCCAGGGGAGTGCCTGACGAGTATAAACTGGTTAATCAAATAGCAGCTGGATTCGAATCTTCCATCTGTTGGTGGTGCTCAATTAATAAAAACGTGGACAGAATAAACTACATCCACTACAATGTACAGAAATTAGGAAATTGGACTGAGGAAGGATTTAAGGCTGTCCATTCACAGTTAGAAGCCACGTCCCTTATGGCCTTCCAGAATCGCATTGCTCTGGATATGTTGTTGGCAGAGAAAGGAGGTGTTTGTGCCATGTTCGGAGAACAATGCTGCACATTCATTCCCAACAACACAGCTGCAGACGGCAGTCTCACTCAAGCCATTGACGGGCTGAGGACGTTGAACAGGAAGATGAAAGAGCACAGTGGAGTAAACACCGAAGGCTGGGATTGGTGGCTGGAAGGGATGGGAAAATGGAGGTCTTTGATTTCTTCACTATTAGTGTCTATAGCAGTATTTGCTGCAATTCTAACATTGTGTGGATGTTGTTGTATTCCATGTCTCCGAGGCCTTGTAAATAGAATGATAACCACAGCAATAAGTCCAGGACCAGGAGGGGGTCCAGCATCATATCCACTTCTGGGGACAGATGACGACAAGGAGGACGATGGCTCTCCTGACCTGTACCCAGACCAATGGAAGTATGATGACCCAGACACCGATGATGGTGACAATGATGACATCACCTCTGGGGTGTAAGCCTAGAGAAAACATACCATGATGAACCTCTTAGTGAAAATCTCAAAAAGAAGTGCTAAGCTGAGTGATGCCTACTGTATGTTTTAACAGGCGATAAACAGGAGGGGAATGTTAGAGATTTTGTATACATGTTATCACTGTTAAACGTTTGTACATTTGCCTTCTTTCTCATGAGAACGGTGTTGTGTTGTTTTGCACTTCACCCTGAGAACGTACGTGTTATTCAACCTTGTTTAGCTTTGTCTTCTTCGGGAAAATCTCGTCAACCAGACGATGCCAACGGTGGTCGACAATTGCAGACACGATCAATCGATCGATCAGACCTTGGCCAAGGATTTACGTCTGGACTTGACGACCTCCGCCGGACACCTCCGGTGTTGTTGAGATCCCGGACGAGCCCCCAGTCAATGTTGGGTATTTTCTCCTCCAAACATTTTTAAAACCTTTAACAAGACAAACAGAGTCAAGAAACACCAGTGAGACAGAAAGTCAAATATTACGCGCGGAGTGCGGCCAGGCTGTACACCAAGGCTACACTAAAGTCTGGCCTGCTTTTCCGCTCTTTTTATTAAGAGACGCCCTCATCACATAAACAAGAAACTTGTCCTAAGGGTGGGGGTAATGACGCAAGACAAGTTTCTTCCCATAACATAAACGCATACGTCAATAAGTGCAGCTGTAAGGAAGAACACTTCAGGTCAGCACATCTCGTTCGTCTGTTGCAGGTATCAGCTGTTCTGCATCTGCCTGAAGTGTCCTGTCTTCCACACTCCTTCACACTAAACACCACATCACAAACGTCAAAACAAAATTGAATTCTCAGGATTGCATTAAGACAGGTGCAAAACAGCACATCTCCGTTCTCATGAGAAAGAAGACAAAGCTAAACAAGGTTGAATAACACGTACGTTCTCAGGGTGAAGTGCAAAACAGCACAACACCGTTCTCATGAGAAAGAAGGCAAATGTACAAACGTTTAACAGTGATAACATGTATACAAAATCTCTAACATCATTAATACCACAAAATTCTCTGACATGATTGCGATGCATCAAAGAATTCTATGACTTATTCTGTTTCTTAGCATTTATGCAGAAAGGCAAGAAAATAAAAAGAGCAAACACGCTACTGCAACAAGTTGGGCTTCAGTTGCCATGGTGACAAACAGTGAAGACGGCAGTTTGACATGGGCAGTTAGAGTCACTGGTCGATTCAGGAAGTGAGCATGGCGACTAGGGATGAGCGAGTACACCACGATCTATATCTGTATCTGTTCAACCATCTAAATTATCTGTATCCGTATCTGTACTCGTAGTGGGCTGGGCCTAACTCGGAAGTGGGTGTGGTTTAACCCAAAATGTCTGGGGCTTAAATCAGTACATTATTTTAAGTCTGAAATTGATATGGATTGAAAAGAAGTTGCTATATTTATTGTTTTTTTGAAAACTATTTACAGAACAGCCTCAGAACTGACATTCAGTGTAGCAGGAAATTATGAACTCCTCAGTATGCATGAACAAGAGTTGTCGTACTCAACACAACTTTCTTTTTTTTAATTTATGATCAAACTATGATTTTTTTTCCAATTAGTTATTTTTACTACCTAACATTCTTGGCATTTTTTTCCACACAAAGTTAAACAATATTGATTAAGGTGTGTGTGTGTGTGTGTGTGTGTGTGTGTGTGTGTGTGTGTGTGTGTGTGTGTGTGTGTGTGTGTGTGTGTGTGTGTGTGTGTGTGTGTGTGTGAGAGAGAGAGACAGAGAGAGAGAGAGAGAGAGAGAAGCTGCAGAGAGACGTGTCTGTGTAGGGAGGGGCGGGCGCTGTGTGTGACTGGCCAATCACAGGGCGTGAAGACAGTCAGTTAGCCAATGAGAATTTTCCTTCAGCACGAGCACAGATATTGATGAGTTTTATTTGGATCGTGCTCATCAAAAATGCTTTATCCATACCGGATACTCCTCTGAAGGGCTCAACCCTAACGACTACATCAAAATCTGGATTATGTCACTTGCGCTCTACTGAAACAGCTCTTCTCTCTCAGATGATATTTCAATGCACAGAGATGCAAGTGAAAACTCTGTACTTGTGCTTTTGGATCTGGCTGCAGCTTTTGATACAGTCAGTCATGGTGTCTGGCTTGTGAGGCTAAGGACATGGGTGGGCATCTCTGGCTGCAGCCAACTATGTGTCCTCATCTGCCTTCCTGTCCTGTGGTGTGCCCCAAGGTTCTATTCTGGGACCTATTTTATTTGTATTGTATTTGCTCCCACTTGGACACATTTTGAGCTCTTTTGATGAAGTCTCATATCGCTGGTCTGCATATGACATCCAGCTGTACATTTCATTTCCCCTTCAAACTGTTACTTGGGTAGCCATCCTTCAGAACTGTGTTGAGGCCAGTAAGAGGCTGGATAGTGGCTAATTTCACTGGTCAAAACGATTTTTCTTGCATGGAGTTTCAATGGATCTTGGGTAATTTGGGGGCACTGAATACAAATCTGGTGTTAGATTTTGGCATTTGCATCACATTTTTCAGATATGAGATGAGATGAGATATACTTTATTGATCTCACAGTGGAGAAATTATGTTTACACTCCAGTTACCTCAGACAGCAATGAAAATATGAAAAAATGAATCATATTTTTTGCCAAAGGTTAAAATGTTAAGGTTTTAAAAATTTATGTTAAATTTTCAAGCCTAGTGACCGTTCCTGGACTTGATCCCAAGTGCTGGAAGGTTGCACTGATTATTGTAAAAGTAAACTTTGTCTAATGAGCTAAAGACAGTATTTTGCAAAGGAAAAACAAAAAATATTGCTCAATGAGAACTTCCTGCAGCTGTCCTGCCACTCATGAACCTCTGCCAGTCGCTGGGTCGGGCCAGTGGTAGGCTGATTTTATGCAGCTGTTGAGGAACTGGAAGTATTAAAGCTATGAAAAATGTCTTTAATTTATTAATAGCCATATGTTTCCTAAGGGATTGACAATTAATGGCTGCAGCCTGGGAAATGAGAGGGAGAGGAGGGACCCAAAAAAAAGACATCTGTCATTTCTGGGGGTTGAATTGTGATACTGTACATTATAGTCCCATGTTTGAAACCACATTATTGCTCAAGTCAGACATTCAAAAATCATTTGCACTGTCACAATGTTTGGATAAAGACTAATTTTTCCATATTGGAAAACAAGGCTAAAGAAAGAGGGCGGTTTCCTCTGTGTTGACTGTAACGTGGAGGGTGTGGCACATCTCTGCACAATTTATGATGGTAATTTTGTCAATCCCTGTGTGATGCATGGAAATGATTAAAGGAATGTGCACTGTGGTAGTCACGGCTGTTTTGTCAATCCGCAGCAGGAAAAAGAATCCTGAGAATTCTTTGACTTTTCCTGGCGTTGTTCCTGCAACTGGACTTACAGCGCATCCAGAAAGTATTCACAGCGCTTCACTTTTTCCACATTTCATGTTACAGTCTGATTCCAAAATGGATGAAATTCTTTTTTCCCCTCAAAACTCTACAGACAATAACCCCATTAATGACAATGTGAAAAAGGTTTTTTTTTTTTTTTGAGACTTTTTCTAATTTAATAAAAAACAAAACATCAAGAAATCTCAATGTTGAGTTCAGGTGCCTCCTGTTTCCACTGATCATCCTTGAGATGTTTCTACAGCTTAACTGGAGTCCACCTGGGGTCAATTCAGTTGATTGGACATGATTTGGAAAGACACACATCTGTCTACATATAAGGTCCCACAGTTGACAGTCAGAGCACAAACCAAGTATGAACTCAAAGGTATTGTCTGTAGACCTCTGAGACAGGATTGTCTGGAGGCACAAATATGGGGAAGGGAACAGAAACATTTCTGCTGCTTTGAAGGTCCCAGTGAGCACAGTGGCCTCCATCATCTGTAAATGGAAGTTCGGCTCCAACAGGACTCTTCCTAGAGCTGGACGCCCGTCTAAACTGAGCGATCGAGGAGAAGAGCCTTAGTCAGGGAGGTGACCAAGAAACTGATGGTCACTCTGTCAGAGCTCCAGCATTCCTCTGTGGAGAGAGGAGAACCTTCCAGAAGGACAACCATCTCTGCAGCAATCCACCAATCAGGTGTGTATGGTAGAGTGTCCAGACAGAAGTCACTTCTTAGTAAAAGACACATGGCAGCCCACCTGGAGTTTGACAAAAGGCACCAGAAGGACTCTCAGACCAGAAGAAACAAAATTCTCTGGTATGATGAGACAAGCCCCTCATCATACTCATCATTCTCCCTCAGCCCCAACCAGTCCCAGCAGAAGACTGCCCCTCCCTGAGTCTGGTTCTGCTGGAGGTTTCTTCCTGTTAAAAGGGAGTTTTTCCTTCCCACTGTCGCCAAGTGCTTGCTCACAGGGGGTCGTTTTGACCGTTGGGGTTTTTACGTAATTATTGTATGGCCTTGCCTTACAATATAAAGCGCCTTGGGGCAACTGTTTGTTGTGATTTGGCGCTATATAAATTTAAAAAAAAAAGAAAAAAAAAAGATTGAACTCTTTGGCATCATGTTTGGAGGAATCCAGGTACCATCCCTACAGTGAAGCATGGTGGTGGCAGCATCATGCTGTGGGGATGTTTTTCAGCAGCAGGAACTGGGAGACTAGTCAGGATTGAGGGAAAGATGAATGCAGCAATGTACAGAGACATCCTGGATGAAAACCTGACCGCTATTGACCTCAGACTGGGGCAACAGTTCATCTTTCAGCAGGACAGGCTGGGATTTGAACTGAGGATCCTCTCGTCTCAAGCTTGAGACCAGATGACCAGAGACCACTAGACCATCAACTCACCTTATGTCTTTGAGTGGCCCAGCCAGAGCCCAGACCTGAATCCAATTGAACATCTCTGGAGAGATCTGAAAATGTCTGTGCACCGACGCTCCCCATCCAACCTGATGGAGCTTGAGAGCTGCTGCAAAGAGGAATGGACCAAACTGTCCAAATATAGGTGCACCAAGCTTGTGGCTTGTGGCATCATATTCAAGAAGACTTGAGGCTGTAATTGTCAAAGGTGCATCAACCAAGTATTGAGCAAAGGGCCTGAATACTGATGTACATGTGATTTCTTAGTGTTTTTATTTTTAATAAATTTGCAAAAATCAGGAAAAAAATATTTTTCACGTTGTCATTAAGGGGATACTGTGTGTAGAATTTTGAGGAAAAAAATAAATTTCATCCATTTTGGAATAAGGCTGTAACATAAAATGTGAAAAAAGTGAAGCGCTGTGAATACTTTCTGGATGCACCGTACTTTGGTCCTGATCACAAAATGTTTTGACCCAATTTTAATTTGGAATTGTTCAGCCACATGGGTGAACAAATCCAGTGTCAGATCCAAGCCCAGAGAAATGAGTTGGTGTGCATCAGGCAGGGCAACTGGCATCAATGTTATAAAACCAACCTTGCAGATCACAACTCAATTTCCCATACTGGATTTATCAAGGCCCCTGGTTAACAGTGTGTATCACCACTGTCCAACAAGGTGCTGACATAAACTGTGCTTCTATTGAGTGAAGAAGATGATGAGGTACAGAGCATCTCCAGAGACAGTGGGAGAGGAGGAAAGTTAGAAGAGTGCATTTGAGAGTCAGTTTTATTTTTTCAATTTATTTCATTTTAGATATCACCAAATCACAACAAAGCTGCCTCAAGTAAGGTCTAACCTTACCAACCCCGAGAGCAGCCAGGACTTTGAATGTTGGCAGTATGACTGGCAAAGGGAGAGAATTAGCTGGTATGATGGAGAGGAGAAAGGTAGGCATATGTGTTCAAGATGCCAAGTGTAAGAGAATTAAGGCCAGGATCAACGGAGGTGGGTGTATATTATGTTGTGTCATGTGTGGATGGGAGGAGAAATAGTGTTGGGATCATTCTGAAGATACAGTATTGTAAGAGTGTGTTGGAGGTTAATCAAGTGTCTGACAGCTCAGTGAGTGTGAAGTTGGAAACTGAAGGGGTGATGATGAATATCATCAGTGCATATGCCCCACAGATAGTTTGTGAGATGAAGGAGAAAGATTTCTGTAGTGAGTTAGATGAGGTGGTGGAGAGTGAACCCAAGCATGAAAGAGTGGTGATAGGAGAGGGGGGCAATGGGCAAGTTGGTGAAGAGAACAGAGGTGATGAAGAAGTAATAAGTAGATATGGTATCAAGGACAGGAATAAAATAGAGCAGTTGCTGATGGACTATAGTTATATGATTGAAGTGACGCACAGCGGTGCAAAGCTTGCTGATGATACAATGTGTCCCAAACAGGAAGTGCCAAATTTTGAGTCCCCAGTGAAACAGGAAATGTCCACTGTTGAACACTTCCTGGCATGGGCCGAGCTAAAGGGAGGCCAGGGTGGCACTGGACCTCCTGAAATCTGACTGGACACCCCAGGTACCACCCCAGATAATTGACATGTCCCAGCACCACACGTCTGGTTGAAAAGAAATTTTGAAATCGGTGACACATATTGACTGCAAGGTCCCTCCTATACAGTAATTGGTGCTGTGTACCACAAAAGGTTCAAATCCACTTTAGTAGAAGAAGAAAAATGTTCGAGCCAGATTTGAACTTGAACATGTCGGCTGAACCTAGTGACACCAAAGTTATATCAGTGAGTAAATGATTGTACGAGGTCTGTGAGAAAAGTATCCGACCTTATTATTTAAAAAAAAAAAACATATGGATTTGAATCACGTGTGATTACATCAGCCAAGCTTGAACCCTCGTGGGCATGCAAGAGTTTTTTCACGCCTGTCGGTGACGTCATTCGCCTGTGAGCACGCCTTGTGGTAGGAGTGGTCCAGCCCCCTCGTCGGAATTCCTTTGTCTGAGAAGTTGCTGAGAGACTGGCGCTGTGCTTGATCAAAATTTTTTCAAAAACTGTGAGGCACATCCGAGTGGACACCATTCGAGAAATTCAGCTGGTTTTCGGTGAAAATTTTAACGACTGATGAGGGATTTTGGATTGTTTCTATCGCTGTAAGGACTTCAAACGGATCGGGACGTCGCGCAGCGCTCCGAGGTGATGTCGTCATCCTGTTTCAAGCTGAAAACCTCCAAATTTAAGCCTCTGTTGATCCAGGACGTCGTGAGAGAACAGAGAACTTTCAGAAGAGGTCGGAATCAGCAGTTTATCCGGACATTCCACTGTTAAAGGAGATTTTTTTAATGAAAGACGTGCGGATGGATTGGCGCGTCGGCTCACCCACCACAGGAAAAACACCTCTGTTCGAAGCCTTAAGGACAAGTTGGAACATGTCCTGCTGTTAAACAGTTTCTCAGATACTCACTCAACTGAAAGCCACCAAACGCCGCCTGGATTTTACAAATGGTTATCAACATGGAGGTGTTTTTCCTGTGGCTACGAGCCGATGCGCCAATCCGTCCGCACGTCTTTCATTAAAAAAATCTCCTTTAACAGTGGAATGTCCGGATAAACTGCTGATTCTGACCTCTTCTGAAAGTTCTCTGTTCTCTCACGATGTCCTGGGTCAACAGAGGCTTAAATTTGGAGGTTTTCAGCTTGAAACAGGATGACGACATCACCTCGGAGCGCTGCGCGACGTCCCGCTCCGTGGGAAGTCCTTACAGCGATAGAAACAATCCAAAATCTCTCATCAGCCGTTAAAATTTACACCGAAAACCAGGTGAATTTCTTGAATGGTCTCCACTCGGATGTGCCTCACAGTTTTTGAAAAAATTTTGATCAAGCACAGCGCCAGTCTCTCAGCAACTTCTCAGACAAAGGAATTCCGACGAGGGGGCTGGACCACTCCTACCACAAGGCGTGCTCACAGGCGAATGACGTCACCGACAGGCGTGAAAAAACTCACGCATGCGTACGAGGGTTCAAGCTTGGCTGATGTAATCACACATGATTCAAATCCATATGGTTTTTTAAAAAAATAATAAGGTCGGTTTCTTTTCTAAGAGACCTCGTATTTTAGGCCAGAAATGATGTTCAGGTTGTTAAAAGCCACATTTCTCCTTTATTTCTGGTTGCCTTGTATGTGTGTTTCTCCGGTGATTTTAGATGAATAAAACCAGCAGACAGCAGCTGATTCATGCTCTGTTGGCTTATATGAGATGTAAGAGGCTCAGCTGAATGAAATACAGCTACTTTATTCCTCCTCTGTTCTGTATAATTATAGTGGGCGATTTTAACATCCACACAGATGCTGAGAATGACAGCCTCAACACTGCATTTAATCTATTATTAGACTCTATTGGCTTTGCTCAAAAAGTAAATGAGTCCACCCACCACTTTAATCATATCTTAGATCTTGTTCTGACTTATGGTATGGAAATAGAAGACTTAACAGTATTCCCTGAAAACTCCCTTCTGTCTGATCATTTCTTAATAACATTTACATTTACTCTGATGGACTACCCAGCAGTAGGGAATAAGTTTCATTACACTAGAAGTCTTTCAGAAA
Source organism: Thalassophryne amazonica (assembly GCF_902500255.1). NCBI lineage: Eukaryota > Metazoa > Chordata > Actinopteri > Batrachoidiformes > Batrachoididae > Thalassophryne > Thalassophryne amazonica. The sequence goes on along the minus strand of NW_022986386.1, from coordinate 32,144 downwards.
GCGCTGTAACTAGGTTTAAGGATATGATTCCTTCTTTATGTTCTCTATTGTCATATACCAACACAGTGCAGAGTAGCTACCTAAACTCTGTAAGTGAGATAGAGTATCTCGTCAATAGTTTTACATCCTCATTACATCCCAAAGACGTATCGTTATCTTTGGCTGCTTTCAGTGATGCCAGTATTTGGTTAGACTCTTTCTCTCCGATTGTTCTGTCTGAGTTATTTTCATTAGTTACTTCATCCAAACCATCAACATGTTTATTAGACCCCATTCCTACCAACTTTCAATCAATCAACTTTTTTCTTGTATAGCGCCAAATCACAACAAACAGTTGCCCCAAGGCGCTCCAAGGTGCTACCAGGCTGCTCAAGGAAGCCCTACCATTATTTAATGCTTCGATCTTAAATATGATCAATCTATCTTTGTTAGTTGGCTATGTACCACAGGCTTTTAAGGTGGCAGTAATTAAACCATTACTTAAAAAGCCATCACTTGACCCAGCTATCTTAGCTAATTATAGGCCAATCTCCAACCTTCCTTTTCTCTCAAAAATTCTTGAAAGGGTAGTTGTAAAACAGCTAACTGATCATCTGCAGAGGAATGGTCTATTTGAAGAGTTTCAGTCAGGTTTTAGAATTCATCATAGTACAGAAACAGCATTAGTGAAGGTTACAAATGATCTTCTTATGGCCTCGGACAGTGGACTCATCTCTGTGCTTGTTCTGTTAGACCTCAGTGCTGCTTTTGATACTGTTGACCATAAAATTTTATTACAGAGATTAGAGCATGCCATAGGTATTAAAGGCACTGCGCTACGGTGGTTTGAATCATATTTGTCTAATAGATTACAATTTGTTCATGTATGTGGGGAATCTTCTTCACAGACTAAAGTTAATTATGGAGTTCCACAAGGTTCTGTGCTAGGACCAATTTTATTCACTTTATACATGCTTCCCTTAGGCAGTATTATTAGACGGTATTGCTTAAATTTTCATTGTTACGCAGATGATACCCAGCTTTATCTATCCATGAAGCCAGAGGACACACACCAATTAGCTAAACTGCAGGATTGTCTTACAGACATAAAGACATGGATGACCTCTAATTTCCTGCTTTTAAACTCAGATAAAACTGAAGTTATTGTACTTGGCCCCACAAATCTTAGAAACATGGTGTCTAACCAGATCCTTACTCTGGATGGCATTACCCTGACCTCTAGTAATACTGTGAGAAATCTTGGAGTCATTTTTGATCAGGATATGTCATTCAAAGCACATATTAAACAAACATGTAGGACTGCTTTTTTGCATTTACGCAATATCTCTAAAATCAGAAAGGTCTTGTCTCAGAGTGATGCTGAAAAACTAATTCATGCATTTATTTCCTCTAGGCTGGACTATTGTAATTCATTATTATCAGGTTGTCCTAAAAGTTCCCTGAAAAGCCTTCAGTTAATTCAAAATGCTGCAGCTAGAGTACTGACGGGGACTAGAAGGAGAGAGCATATCTCACCCATATTGGCCTCTCTTCATTGGCTTCCTGTTAATTCTAGAATAGAATTTAAAATTCTTCTTCTTACTTATAAGGTTTTGAATAATCAGGTCCCATCTTATCTTAGGGACCTCATAGTACCATATCATCCCTTAGTTATGCTGCTATAGACGTAGACTGCTGGGGGGTTCCCATGATGCATTGTTTCTTTCTTTTTTTGCTCTGTATGCACCACTCTGCATTTAATCATTAGTGATCGATCTCTGCTCCCCTCCACAGCATGTCTTTTTCCTGGTTCTCTCCCTCAGCCCCAACCAGTCCCAGCAGAAGACTGCCCCTCCCTGAGCCTGGTTCTGCTGGAGGTTTCTTCCTGTTAAAAGGGAGTTTTTCCTTCCCACTGTAGCCAAGTGCTTGCTCACAGGGGGTCGTTTTGACCGTTGGGGTTTTACATAATTATTGTATGGCCTTGCCTTACAATATAAAGCGCCTTGGGGCAACTGTTTGTTGTGATTTGGCGCTATATAAAAAAATTGATTGAATTGATTGATTGAATCATTGTAAATATTTTACTGTGGAACAATTTAAGGAATATTCTATGACAGATGAACATTTTCAATCAGACATCTTAACAGTAGAAGTCTCACCACCAACATTTCAAAAATTCAAGACTATTAAAAGAGCTCTAAGAAACATTTTTTCTGTTATTGCAATTACAGAAACATGGTTAAAGGAGGAACAAGTAGATGATGTCCAGCTTGAGGGATATGACTTTTTTGCAACAAACAGGATGACTAAAAGGGGAAGTGGCATGGAACGTTATATCAGATGGAGTTACCAAAGTTAAATTATTCAAAAAAATGACATTACTGTGGAAGTTAAATGTGAAAAATCAAAAGATGGAATTATAGCTGTGTTTATAGAACTCTTGGATCTAACATAAATATGTTTGAGGACAAGCTGACAGAAATGTGTAATACAATCAAAAATAATAAGCTTCTTTTTGTTTGAGGTGACTTCAATATAGATTTCTTAAATCCTCATAGACAATTAAAAATAACGCAATTTATAAACTCTGTGTTTTGTATGGGTTTATATCCAGTGATCACACATCCAACTAGGGATAGCTATGGATTCATGGACACTTATTGATAATAAAGAAAAAAAAAACAAGTGTTACTGTAGGGAATTTAATGGGTGGATTACTTATTAACAACAACAGTGATCATCTGCCAGTTTTTGCTGCTTTTGAATCATCATTTGATAAAAATAATTATAGCGTGGCCACTAATTTCACAAGGAAAATAACAGATGGAACTATTAAATATCTCAGAATGCATTTAATGCATCAGAACTAGTATGACATTTACACTGAGGATATAGATAAATTATATGAATCATTTGTTTCTTTTATTTCCAATTTATATGACAAACATTGCCCAGTTGTGTCAAATGTTGGTGATAAACGAAATGTTAACCATGGATTACAAAGGGGCTTCAGAAAGCATGTAAAAAGAAAGAAAATTGTACAAGCAGTTTATAAAATTTAGAACTAATGAAGCCAAAAGAAAACACAAGATATACAAAAACAATGTTCACTAACATTATGAGAACTTGTAAGAAACAGTACTATAGTGATCTATTTGAAAAAATAAAACTAACATTAAAGGTACTTGGAAGCTTTTAAATGAAATCATCAAAAAGAAAAAAAATTGTTAAAGATTACCCAGCTTATTTTTATGCAAAGACTGACAAAATTGTTAAAGACACTAATGCTATAGCTAATAATTTAAACAATTATTTTGTCAATGTGCATAAAAAATTTAGCAAATTCAACTGTATCCCCAAAAATGTGTTCCTTGGACAACAGCAAAACAACCAATGCAATTCTGGAGTCAATGTTTATTAAAGAAACATATTAAACTGAAATAATTGACATACTTCATAAATTAAAAGGGGAAAAAATCAACTTATATTTTAAATTTTGATATGTTTTTGATAAAAATTATCATTGATTGTATTGTTAAACGTCTAACCTACGAGGTCTGTCCATAAAGTATAGGTCCTTTTTATTTTTTTCAAAAACTATATGGATTTCATTCATATGTTTTTACGTCAGACATGCTTGAACCCTCGTGCGCATGCGTGAGTTTTTCCACGCCTGTCGGTGACGTCATTCGCCTGTGAGCACGCCTTGTGGGAGGAGTCGTCCAGCCCCTCGTCGGAATTCCTTTGTCTGAGAAGTTGCTGAGAGACTGGCGCTTTGTTTGATCAAAATTTTTTCTAAACCTGTGAGACACATCGAAGTGGACATGGTTCGAAAAATTAAGCTGGTTTTCAGTGAAAATTTTAACAGCTGATGAGAGATTTTGAGGTGATTCTGTCGCTTTAAGGACTTTTCACGGAGCGAGATGTCGCGCAACGCTCTCAGCCGCCGTCGTCAGCCTGTTTCAAGCTTAAAACCTGCACATTTTAGGCTCTATTGATCCAGGATGTCGTGAGAGAACAGAGACGTTTCAGAAGAAGTCGGTTTCAGCATTTTATCCGGATATTCCACTGTTAAAGGAGATTTTTTTAATGAAAGACGTGCGGACGGATTGCAGCATCGGCTCGCAGCCGCCGCGACGCTCCGCCACAGGAAAAACACCTCTGTTGGAAGCCTTAAGGACAAGTTGGAACATGTCCAGCTGATAAACAATTTCTCATATACTCACTCCACTGAAAGCCATCAAAAGCCGCCTGGATTTTACAAATGGTTATCAACACGGAGGTGTTTTTCCTGTGCCGCCGCACCGTGCCGGCTGCGTCCCAACGCGCGGACCCGTCCGCACGTCTTTCATTAAAAAAATCTCCTTTAACAGTGGAATATCCGGATAAAATGCTGAAACCGACTTCTTCTGAAACTTCTCTGTTCTCTCACGACGTCCTGGATCAATAGAGCCTGAAATGTGGAGGTTTTAAGCTTGAACAGGCTGACGACGGCGCCTGGGAGCGCTGCACGACGTCTCGCACCGTGAAAAGTCCTTAAAGCGACAGAATCACCTCAAAATCTCTCATCAGCCGTTAAAATTTTCACTGAAAACCAGCTTAATTTTTCGAACTGTGTCCACTTCGATGTGTCTCACAGGTTTAGAAAAAATTTTGATCAAACAAAGCGCCAGTCTCTCAGCAACTTCTCAGACAAAGGAATTCCGACGAGGGACTGGACGACTCCTCCCACAAGGAGTGCTCACAGGCGAATGACGTCACCGACAGGCGTGGAAAAACACACGCATGCGCACGAGGGTTCAAGCATGTCTGACGTAAAAACATATGAATGAAATCCATATAGTTTTTGAAAAAAATAAAAAGGACCTATACTTTACGGACAGACCTCGTATATTTGTTATTTGTCATTAATGATCGGGAAATTTCCTTCAAAAATGAAAATAGCTAAAGTGATACCATTGTGATAAAAATGTCTTTTCGAACTATAGGCCAGTCTCACTGTTACTAAAATTCTGGCAAAGGTATTTGCAAGGAGGTTGAAAGATTTCATAGCGAAACATCATATACTTAGTGAGCATCAATATGGAGTTAGTAAAAATCGTACAACTTCACTGGCTTTAATTGACTGTGGTGAACAAATTACAAATGCAATTGAGAATAACAAATCAACTGTTGTGGTTTTTTATTTACAGAAAACATTTGACACCATAGATGATGCCTTATTATTGGACAAATTACAGAAGTATAGTATCAGGGGATTGGCATATGAGTGGATAGCGAGTTATTTATACAATAGGTAGGGGAAACTGGGTCTCGGTGAATCACAGGGCACAGTGAATCAGTAGCTATATCTGCAAAACTACTTATATATTTTCAGCAGTTATGCCATATTTTTATACATAAACACATCCCCCTTATAGATTAGTGTTTTGTTTTTGGATACATTAAGGGTAAAAAATAAGTGGCAAGGGAAGTCAGTTTTTTCCTATCAAAAGTACATTTTGTGGATGTCAGTGTCTTGTGGATGAAGCTTATACATTAATTTTTCCATGAATTATTTCTATAAATTGTGTATATAAACAACTGTTTTCATGTTTGAACAGAAATTATGACAGTTGTATTTATAATAGTTTCTAAAGGACTTATATCACTATGCAAGACACTCACACATTACATAGCTGGTTTGCTGGATTATAGTTTGTATATGCATCAGCAGTGGTGGGCACAGTTAACCCAAAAGTTTGCTTCGATAACAACTAATCACCTAACTGAAAAGTTATTTTTTATGAAGCTTAAACTGATAAACTACGCAAAAAAATATGGGAAGCTACAGCTAACCAATAACTTCCAGTATTGTCTTTGGTACACTTGCAACTACTAACAAAGCTGATTTTGAGTTTTAACACCACGATTGCTTCTGGTAGCATCAAAGACAACCACAGACCCAAACAATGAGTCAGCACTTCTGTCTTTGTGAAAGAGGTTATATATGAGAATATACATATCTCATATACAGCTCCATGGTCTTTGTGCATCCTGCCCCCTGCTGGAAGCTCCTGTTTACTACATATTTTGCAGCAGTGAAACAGTTGAGAGGAGCTAAGATCAACTCTACACACACAAAAACAAGCCAGTATTCCTTAACAGAATATAGCAGTGCCAACGTGAGGCAGAGGTCTTGGAAAATAAAGTAGGTTTGACTTATGGTTTTGATTTATAAATTAAATTTTCACCAGGTTGTTATTGTAAATAAGAATTTTTTCTTAATAACTTACCTGGTTAAATAAAAGTAAAATAATAACTCCCCCTCTAGCTGCCACCTTATCGTGGTGGGGGAGTTTGCGTACCCAGATTATCCTAGGAGCTATGCTGTCGGGGGCTTTGTGCCCCTTGTAGGGTCTCCCAAGGCAAACAGGTGACAGGTCAGACTAAGGGCAGTTCAGAACCTCCATGACCAGTAAAAAAATCAAGGACCGAGACGTCACCCGGTATGGCGGAGCCGGGACCCCACCCTGGAGCCAGGCTTGGGGCTCGCACATGAGCGCCTGGTGGTCGGGCCTTAGCCCATGGGGCCCAGCCGGGCTCAGCCCAAAAGAGCGACGTGGGCCTGCCCTCCTGTGGGTTCACCATCTGCAGAGGGGGCCATGGGGGTCGGGTACAGAGAGGATTGGGTGGCGGTCGAGGGCGGGTGGCCTGGCAGTCTGGTCCATGCTCACAGCCCCTGGCTGTTGGGATGTGGAATGTCACCTCACTGGGGGAGAAGGAGCCTGAGCTTGTGCAGGAGGTTGAGAGATACCGACTAGAGATAGTCGGGCTCACCTCCACGCACAGCTTGCAGCCAAGAGTGAAGCGTCCGGGATGAAAATCAGCACCTCCAAATCCGAGGCCATGGTTCTCGACCGGAAAAAGGTGCTTTGCCCTCTTCAGATCGGTGGAGTGTCCTTGCCTCAAGTGGAGGACTTTAAGTATCTTGGGGTCTTGTTCACAAGTGAGGGACGAATGGAGTGTGAGATCGATAGATGGATTGGTGCAGCATCTGCAGTGATGCGGTCGCTGTATCAGACCGTCGTGGTGAAGAGAGAGCTGAGTAGGGGGCAAAGCTCTCAATTTACCGATCGATCTACTTTCGGATCCTCACCTATGGTCATGAGATTTGGTTCATGACCGAAAAAAAAAACGAGATCGCGAGTACAAGCGGCTGAGATGTGTTTCCTCAACAGGGTGGCTGGGTGCTCCCTTAGAGATAGGGTGAGAAGCTCAGTCACTCGGAAGGAGCTCGGAGTCGAGCCGCTGCTCCTCCACGTTGAAAGGAGTCAGTTGAGGTGGCTCTGGCATCTTTTCCGGATGCCCCCTGGATGCCTCGCTGGAGAGGTGTTCCGGGCATGTCCCATTGGGAGGAGGCCCCGGGAAAGATCCAGGACACGCTGCAGGGACTACATCTCTTGGCTGGCTTGGGAACGCCTTGGGGTTCCCCCGGAGGAGCTGGGGGAGGTGTGTGTGGATCGGGAGGTCTGTGTTGTGAAAGTGTAGTGACACGGACCCACAACAGGGGGCGCAAATGAACGGTCAATAGATGAGCCAAAAAGTAACAATTTAATGTTGTGAAGGTGCACAACGAATACACAGACAATCTCAGAATATGATAACAGTCAATCCACAAAGGTGATGTGTGGGCAGGCTCGAGGATAGAAGACGTCTGTCCTGAGAAGAGCCGGAACCACACGATTTCCGCCTCCACCGAACCTGGTGAATACTGGAGCCGCCAAGTCCCGAATTCCCAGGTGATCACCGTCCCGGACTGTCGGATCTGGTACTGCTGGCGAAGAACAAAGACAGTCAAGTGTGGGTGTGTGTACACCCCATAACAACAACGGTGGGAATGCCACCTCCACCTGTAACACACACTCGTGCAGCATCTGTTTAACCACTTATCTGACGGACGTAGGATGAAACAGTCGCGACCCACGCCGGTCCTCTGGTTGACAGCTGCAACACAATAGCTCCTGAAATCACAGAATACTGGCAGAGAATATTACCTCCATAGAAGTACGATATCTCGGCGATGAGGTGGAAATGACGTCTGGGTTTTATGGAGTGAGATGATGAAGAATGGGTGACAGCTGTCAGGAAATAATGAATGACAGCTGTCACTCCCGGCTGTGTCCGTGGCGGCAGCGCCCTCTCGTGCCTGAAGCCCGCACTTCAGGCAGGGCGCCCTTTGGTGGTGGGCCAGCAGTACCTCCTCTTCTGGCGGCCCACACAACAGGACCCCCCCCTCAACGGGCGCCTCCTGGCGCCCGACCAGGCTTATCGGGGTGTTGACGGTAGAAATCGGCCAGGAGGGCCGGATCCAGGATGAAGCTCCTCTTCACCCAGGAGCGTTCTTCAGGTCCATACCCCTCCCAGTCCACCAGATATTGGAACCCCTGGCCCATTTGACGGACGTCCAGGAGCCGGCGCACTGTCCAAGCCGGCTCCCCGTCAATGATCCGGGCAGGAGGCGGCGCCAGACCGGGAGCACAGAGGGGTGAGGTGTGGTACGGTTTGAGTTTGGAGATGTGGAACACCGGGTGGAGCCGCAGTGAAGCTGGGAGCTGGAGCTTCACTGCGGCAGGGCTAAGGACCTTGAGGATGCGAAATGGGCCGATGAACCTGTCCATCAGTTTTGGTGACTGTACTTGAAGTGGGATGTCCTTCGTCGACAACTACACCTCCTTCAACAAGGCAGAACGGGCGGTGCGCCACACCCAACGGCACCTCCGAAGGTGGGCCCGGACCGAGGGCACACTGACCTCTCCCTCCACCACGGGAAATAATGGGGGCTGGTACCCCAAACACACCTCAAATGGGGAGAGGCCGGTGGCAGAAGACACCTGGCTGTTATGCGCATACTCGATCCAGGCCAGATGGTTACTCCAGGCCATCGGGTGCGCGGATGTTACACAGCGGAGGGTCTGTTCCAGCTCCTGGTTGGCCCGCTCTGCCTGTCCGGTCGTCTGTGGATGGTACCCGGACGAGAGGCTCACGGTGGCCCCCAGTTCCCTGCAAAAACTCCTCCAGACGTGAGAGGAAAACTGGGGACCACGATCCGAGACTACGTCAGTGGGAATCCCATGCAGACGGACGACGTGGTGGACCAGGAGGTCCGCTGTCTCCTGGGCCGTAGGGAGCTTCGGGAGGGCCACGAAGTGGGCCGCCTTGGAGAATCGGTCCACTATCGTGAGGATGGTGGTGTTGCCCTGGGACGGTGGGAGACCCGTGTCAAAATCCAGATGTGGGACCAGGGGTGATGAGGCACAGGAAGCGGTTGGAGCAGACCTTGGGACTTCCTGTGGTCAGCCTTGCCCCTGGCACAGGTGGTACAGGCCTGGATTTACTCCCGGACGTCGGCCTCCATATACGCCCACCAGAAGCGCTGCCGGACAACTGCCACGGTCCTTCGCACCCCTGGATGACAGGAGAGCTTGGAACCGTGACAGAAGTCAAGGACCGCAGCCCTGGCCTCTGGTGGGACGTATAGTTTGTTTCTTGGTCCAGTTCACGGGTCCGGGCTTCGTGCCAGGGCCTCCCGGACGATCTTCTCCACGTCCCAGGTGAGGGTGGCCACGATGGCCTTGCCTTACAATATGGAGCGCCTTGGGGCAACTGTTTGTTGTGATTTGGCGCTATATAAGAAAAAAGTTGATTGATTGATTGATTGATTGATTGATTGATAGTGGACTCAGGCAGGATGGGCTCCGGTGGATCCGACAGTGCAGTTTTGACCTCCTTTTCGTGTACCCAGGACAAGGCATCCGACCTCTGGTTCTTGGTCCCGGGGCGATAGGTGATCCGGAAGTCAAAACGCCCGAAGAACAGTGACCAGCGGGCTTGCCTGGGGTTCAGCCGCTTGGCGGTCCTGATATACTCCAGGTTCCGATGGTCAGTGAAAACCGTGAACGGCACAGACGCTCCCTCCAACAGGTGTCTCCACTCCTCAAGAGCCTCTTTCACCGCAAGGAGTTCTCGATTGCCGACGTCATAGTTCCGTTCAGCCGGGGTCAACCTGCGTGAAAAGTAGGCACACGGGTGAAGAACCTTATCAGTCTCTCCGCTCTGGGATAGCACGGCTCCTATCCCTGAGTCAGAGGCGTCCACTTTCAACAACGAACTGGCGGCTAGGGTCGGGCTGCACCAAAACTGGCACAGTAGAGAACCGTCGTTTCAACTCCTTGAACGCGGCTTTGCACCGATCCGACCAGGTGAAGGGGACTTTTGGAGAGGTCAGGGCTGTCAGGGGGCTAACTACCTGACTGTAGCCCTTAATGAACCTCCTATAGAAATTAGCGAAGCCGAGGAACTGTTGCAGCTAACCCTAATCTCTCACCGCCGCAACCTTGGCCGGATCAGGGGCGACGGAGTTAGAGGAGATGATAAACCCCAGGAAGGACAAAGACGTGCGGTGAAACTCGCACTTCTCGCCCTTCACAAACAGTCGGTTCTCTAACAACCGCTGCAGGACCTGACGTACATGCTGGACATGGGTCTCAGGATCCGGAGAAAAGATGAGAATATCGTCCAGATATACGAAGACGAATCGGTGCAGGAAGTCCCGCAAGACATCGTTAACCAAGGCTTGGAACGTCGCGGGAGCGTTGGTGAATTTTATTCACTTTATACATGCTTCCCTTAGGCAGTATTATTAGACGGTATTGCTTAAATTTTCATTGTTACGCAGATGATACCCAGCTTTATCTATCCATGAAGCCAGAGGACACACACCAATTAGCTAAACTGCAGGATTGTCTTACAGACATAAAGACATGGATGACCTCTAATTTCCTGCTTTTAAACTCAGATAAAACTGAAATTATTGTACTTGGCCCCACAAATCTTAGAAACATGGTGTCTAACCAGATCCTTACTCTGGATGGCATTACCCTGACCTCTAGTAATACTGTGAGAAATCTTGGAGTCATTTTTGATCAGGATATGTCATTCAAAGTGCATATTAAACAAATATGTAGGACTGCTTTTTTGCATTTACGTAATATCTCTAAAATCAGAAAGGTCTTGTCTCAGAGTGATGCTGAAAAACTAATTCATGCATTTATTTCCTCTAGGCTGGACTATTGTAATTCATTATCATCAGGTTGTCCTAAAAGTTCCCTAAAAAGCCTTCAGTTAATTCAAAATGCTGCAGCTAGAGTACTAACGGGGACTAGAAGGAGAGAGCATATCTCACCCATATTGGCCTCTCTTCATTGGCTTCCTGTTAATTCTAGAATAGAATTTAAAATTCTTCTTCTTACTTATAAGGTTTTGAATAATCAGGTCCCATCTTATCTTAGGGACCTCGTAGTACCATATCACCCCAATAGAGCGCTTCGCTCTCAGACTGCAGGCTTATTTGTAGTTCCTAGGGTTTGTAAGAGTAGAATGGGAGGCAGAGCCTTCAGCTTTCAGGCTCCTCTCCTGTGGAACCAGCTCCCAATTCAGATCAGGGAGACAGACACCCTCTCTACTTTTAAGATTAGGCTTAAAACTTTCCTTTTTGCTAAAGCTTATAGTTAGGGCTGGATCAGGTGACCCTGAACTTGTCACTCTTGCTTGCCTCTACTGGTGGTTGGCTCTCACTGCGGTATTGTATCACTTCCTGTTCCGGAGCACAGCGGTGTTTTTCTGTATCTGTTAGCTGTTTAATCTGCGCAGTTAGATTGATCTAGTTATCTAGATTACGATTTGTTTCCCAGTGTAATCTTTACGTGCCTTAACTAAAGCACTCCTTCTGCTGAATCACCTCTAAATTATTTACACATTATTCACTTTGCGTGTTTTTAGGAATCCGCTAGCTTAGCGTAGCTACTAGCTCTTAGCCGATTTAGCATGGCGGCTTCTCCTGTCTCTCCCGCACTTTTCTGCTCTGGGTGTGAAATGTTTAGTTATTCCTCGGCCTCCTTTAGCAGTAACGGTACTTGTAATAAGTGTAGCTTATTCGTAGCTTTGGAGGCCAGGCTGGGCGAATTGGAGACTCGGCTCCGCACCGTGGAAAATTCTACAGCTAGCCAGGCCCCTGTAGTCGGTGCGGACCAAGGTAGCTTAGCCGCCGTTAGTTACCCCCTGGCAGATCCCGAACAGCCGGGAAAGCAGGCCGACTGGGTGACTGTGAGGAGGAAGCGTAGCCCTAAACAGAAGCCCCGTGTACACCGCCAACCCGTTCACATCTCTAACCGTTTTTCCCCACTCGACGACACACCCGCCGAGGATCAAACTCTGGTTATTGGCGACTCTGTTTTGAGAAATGTGAAGTTAACGACACCAGCAACCATAGTCAATTGTCTTCCGGGGGCCAGAGCAGGCGACATTGAAGGAAATTTGAAACTGCTGGCTAAGGCTAAGCGTAAATTTGGTAAGATTGTAATTCACGTCAGCAGTAATGACACCCGGTTACGCCAATCGGAGGTCACTAAAATTAACATTAAATCGGTGTGTAACTTTGCAAAAACAATGTCGGACTCTGTAGTTTTCTCTGGGCCCCTCCCCAATCGGACCGGGAGTGACATGTTTAGCCGCATGTTCTCCTTGAATTGCTGGCTGTCTGAGTGGTGTCCAAAAAATGAGGTGGGCTTCATAGATAATTGGCAAAGCTTCTGGGGAAAGCCTGGTCTTGTTAGGAGAGACGGCATCCATCCCACTTTGGATGGAGCAGTTCTCATTTCTAGAAATCTGGCCAATTTTCTTAAATCCTCCAAACCGTGACTATCCAGGGTTGGGACCAGGAAGCAGAGTTGTAGTCTTACACACCTCTCTGCAGCTTCTCTCCCCCTGCCATCCCCTCATTACCCCATCCCCGTAGAGACGGTGCCTGCTCCCAGACCACCAATAACCAGCAAAAATCTATTTAAGCATAAAAATTCAAAAAGAAAAAATAATATAGCACCTTCAACTGCACCACAGACTAAAACAGTTAAATGTGGTCTATTAAACATTAGGTCTCTCTCTTCTAAGTCCCCGTTGGTAAATGATATAATAATTGATCAACATATTGATTTATTCTGCCTTACAGAAACCTGGTTACAGCAGGATGAATATGTTAGTTTAAATGAGTCAACACCCCCGAGTCACACTAACTGTCAGAATGCTCGTAGCACGGGCCGGGGCGGAGGATTAGCAGCAATCTTCCATTCCAGCTTATTAATTAATCAAAAACCCAGACAAATTCATTTGAAAGCTTGACTCTTAGTCTTGTCCATCCAAATTGGAAGTCCCAAAAACCAGTTTTATTTGTTATTATCTATCGTCCACCTGGTCGTTACTGTGAGTTTCTCTGTGAATTTTCAGACCTTTTGTCTGACTTAGTGCTTAGCTCAGATAAGATAATTATAGTAGCCGATTTTAACATCCACACAGATGCTGAGAATGACAGCCTCAACACTGCATTTAATCTATTATTAAACTCTATTGGCTTTGCTCAAAAAGTAAATGAGTCCACCCACCACTTTAATCATATCTTAGATCTTGTTCTGACTTATGGTATGGAAATAGAAGACTTAACAGTATTCCCTGAAAACTCCCTTCTGTCTGATCATTTCTTAATAACATTTACATTTACTCTGATGGACTACCCAGCAGTGGGGAATAAGTTTCATTACACTAGAAGTCTTTCAGAAAGCGCTGTAACTAGGTTTAAGGATATGATTCCTTCTTTATGTTCTCTAATGCCATATACCAACACAGTGCAGAGTAGCTACCTAAACTCTGTAAGTGAGATAGAGTATCTCGTCAATAGTTTTACATCCTCATTGAAGACAACTTTGGATGCTGTAGCTCCTCTAAAAAAGAGAGCTTTAAATCAGAAGTGCCTGACTCCGTGGTAACTCACAAACTCGTAGCTTAAAGCAGATAACCCGTAAGTTGGAGAGGAAATGGCGTCTCACTAATTTAGAAGATCTTCACTTAGCCTGGAAAAAGAGTCTGTTGCTCTATAAAAAAGCCCTCCGTAAAGCTAGGACATCTTTCTACTCATCACTAATTGAAGAAAATAAGAACAACCCCAGGTTTCTTTTCAGCGCTGTAGCCAGGCTGACAAAGAGTCAGAGCTCTATTGAGCTGAGTATTCCATTAACTTTAACTAGTAATGACTTCATGACTTTCTTTGCTAACAAAATTTTAACTATTAGAGAAAAAATTACTCATAACCATCCCAAAGACGTATCGTTATCTTTGGCTGCTTTCAGTGATGCCGGTATTTGGTTAGACTCTTTCTCTCCGATTGTTCTGTCTGAGTTATTTTCATTAGTTACTTCATCCAAACCATCAACATGTTTATTAGACCCCATTCCTACCAGGCTGCTCAAGGAAGCCCTACCATTATTTAATGCTTTGATCTTAAATATGATCAATCTATCTTTGTTAGTTGGCTATGTACCACAGGCTTTTAAGGTGGCAGTAATTAAACCATTACTTAAAAAGCCATCACTTGACCCAGCTATCTTAGCTAATTATAGGCCAATCTCCAACCTTCCTTTTCTCTCAAAAATTCTTGAAAGGGTAGTTGTAAAACAGCTAACTGATCATCTGCAGAGGAATGGTCTATTTGAAGAGTTTCAGTCAGGTTTTAGAATTCATCATAGTACAGAAACAGCATTAGTGAAGGTTACAAATGATCTTCTTATGGCCTCGGACAGTGGACTCATCTCTGTGCTTAGAGCATGCCGTAGGTATTAAAGGCACTGCGCTGCGGTGGTTTGAATCATATTTGTCTAATAGATTACAATTTGTTCATGTAAATGGGGAATCTTCTTCACAGACTAAAGTTAATTATGGAGTTCCTCAAGGTTCTGTGCTAGGACCAATTTTATTCACTTTATACATGCTTCCCTTAGGCAGTATTATTAGACGGTATTGCTTAAATTTTCATTGTTACGCAGATGATACCCAGCTTTATCTATCCATGAAGCCAGAGGACACACACCAATTAGCTAAACTGCAGGATTGTCTTACAGACATAAAGACATGGATGACCTCTAATTTCCTGCTTTTAAACTCAGATAAAACTGAAGTTATTGTACTTGGCCCCACAAATCTTAGAAACATGGTGTCTAACCAGATCCTTACTCTGGATGGCATTACCCTGACCGCTAGTAATACTGTGAGAAACCTTGGAGTCATTTTTGATCAGGATATGTCATTCAAAGTGCATATTAAACAAATATGTAGGACTGCTTTTTTGCATTTATGCAATATCTCTAAAATCAGAAAGGTCTTGTCTCAGAGTGATGCTGAAAAACTAATTCATGCATTTATTTCCTCTAGGCTGGACTATTGTAATTCATTATTATCAGGTTGTCCTAAAAGTTCCCTAAAAAGCCTTCAGTTAATTCAAAATGCTGCAGCTAGAGTACTGACGGGGACTAGAAGGAGAGAGCATATCTCACCCGTATTGGCCTCTCTTCATTGGCTTCCTGTTAATTCTAGAATAGAATTTAAAATTCTTCTTCTTACTTATAAGGTTTTGAATAATCAGGTCCCATCTTATCTTAGGGACCTCGTAGTACCATATCACCCCAATAGAGCGCTTCGCTCTCAGACTGCAGGCTTACTTGTAGTTCCTAGGGTTTGTAAGAGTAGAATGGGAGGCAGAGCCTTCAGCTTTCAGGCTCCTCTCCTGTGGAACCAGCTCCCAATTCAGATCAGGGAGACAGACACCCTCTCTACTTTTAAGATTAGGCTTAAAACTTTCCTTTTTGCTAAAGCTTATAGTTAGGGCTGGATCAGGTGACCCTGAACCATCCCTTAGTTATGCTGCTATAGACGTAGACTGCTGGGGGGTTCCCATGATGCACTGTTTCTTTCTCTTTTTGCTCTGTATGCACCACTCTGCATTTAATCATTAGTGATCGATCTCTGCTCCCCTCCACAGCATGTCTTTTTCCTGGTTCTCTCCCTCAGCCCCAACCAGTCCCAGCAGAAGACTGCCCCTCCCTGAGCCTGGTTCTGCTGGAGGATTCTTCCTGTTGGGGGGGGGGGGGGGGGGGGGTTCCTTCCCGCTGTGGCCGGGTGCTTGCTCGCGGGGGGTCGTTTTGACCGTTGGGGTTTTACATAGTTGTTGTGTGGCCTTGCCTTGCAGTGTGGGGCGCCTTGGGGCAACTGCTTGTTGTGATTTGGCGCTATATAAAAAAATTGATTGATTGATTGATTGATTGAACCATCCCTTAGTTATGCTGCTATAGACGTAGACTGCTGGGGGGTTCCCATGATGCACTGTTTCTTTCTCTTTTTGCTCTGTATGCACCACTCTGCATTTAATCATTAGTGATCGATCTCTGCTCCCCTCCACAGCATGTCTTTTTCCTGGATCTCTCCCTCAGCCCCAACCAGTCCCAGCAGAAGACTGCCCCTCCCTGAGCCTGGTTCTGCTGGAGGTTTCTTCCTGTTAAAAGGGAGTTTTTCCTTCCCACTGTAGCCAAGTGCTTGCTCACAGGGGGTCGTTTTGACCGTTGGGGTTTTACATAATTATTGTATGGCCTTGCCTTGCAGTGTAGAGCGCCTTGGGGCGGCTGTTTGTTGTGATTTGGCGCTATATAAAAAAATTGATTGATTGATTGATTAAATGCCGTCTTCCATTTGTCTCCCTTCCGGATCCGAACCAGGTGATACGCATTTCTAAGATCCAGCTTTGTAAAGATTTTGGCTCCATGCAGGGGGGTGAACACGGAAAACAACAATGGCAACGGGTATCGGTTGCGAACAGTAATCTCATTCAGCCCCCTGTAATCAATGCATGGACGGAGTCCGCCATCTTTCTTGCCCACAAAAAAGAAACCTGCCCCCATCGGGGAGGTGGAGTTCCGGATCAGCCCGGCAGCTAATGAGTCCCGGATGTAGGTCTCCATTGATTCGCGCTCAGGTCGTGAGAGGTTGTACAGCCTGCTGGACGGGAACTCAGCGCCTGGAACCAAATCAATGGCACAATCATACGGACGGTGCGGGGGAAGGGTGAGTGCCAGATCCTTGCTGAAGACGTCAGCAAGATCGTGGTACTCAACCGGCACTGCCTTCAGATTGGGAGGGACTTTGACCTCCTCCTTAGCCTGTAAACCGGGAGGAACCGAGGATCCTAAACACACCCGATGGCAGGTTTCGCTCCACTGAACCACCACCCCAGACGGCCAATCAATCCGGGGATTGTGCTTCAACATCCATGGGAAGCCCAAAATCACGCGGGAGGTAGGAGTTACAAAAAACTCGATCTCCTCCCGATGGTTTCCAGACACCACCAGAGTTACTGGTTGTGTCTTGTGTGTGATTAAAGGGATGAGGGTGCCATCTAGTGCCCGCACCTGCAATGGTGAAGGAAGCACCACCAGAGGGAGCCCTACCTCCCTTGCCCATCTGCTGTCTAGCAAATTCCCTTCTGACCCCGTGTTCACCAGTGCTGGGGCTTGAAGGGTTAAATCCCCGCTCAGGATTGTAACTGGGAGTCGTGTGGCAATCTGTGTGTGTCCCACGTGAATGTTTTGACCCCCCCTTAGCCCAGTCTCTGAGGGCGGTTGTTGTTGTGGCCGTTTGGGGCAGTTTTTCTGTATGTGCTCCTTTGAGCTACAGAGAAAACACTCCCCGCGGACCAGCCTCCTCATTTTGGCCCTGTGCGTTTCCCTAACAATGTCAGCAGGGGGAGCTGTTGCCCCACGGTGCGCTGCGGCTGTGGAGCGTGGGGAGGGCGGCCCCTTTTCGAACCCGGAAGGGAGAGGGACGGCGCGTATCCGGCCACGTCCTTCGCCTCGCTCCCGACGGCGTTCCTCCAACCGATTGTCTAACCGTATAACAAGATCGATAAGGCCATCTAAATCCCGCGGTTCCTCCTTAGCTACCAGATGCTCCTTCAGGACCGATGACAGTCCGTTTATGAAGGCGGCGCGGAGCGCAACGTTATTCCAGCCGGACCTCGCAGCCGCGATGCGGAAGTCGACTGCATATTCGGCTGCGCACCGGCGCCCCTGTCGCATTGACAGCAGCATTGTTGAAGCGGTCTCTCCTCTGTTAGGGTGATCAAACACTGTTCTGAACTCCCCCACAAACCCAGTGTATGCTGATAACAACCGTGAGTTCTGTTCCCAGAGCGCCGTTGCCCAAGCGCGTGCCTTACCCCGAAGCAAATTAATAACATAAGCCACCTTGCTGGCATCAGACGCATACATCACGGGTCGTTGTGCAAAGACGAGCGAACACTGCATCAGAAAGTCCGCGCACGTCTCCACACAACCCCCGTACGGCTCAGGGGGACTTATGTATGCTTCAGGGAATGGTGGGGGGGTTTGTTGAACGACCAGTGGAATGTTAATACCCGGCACCGGGTCGGCAGGAGGAGGAGCCGCAGCAGCACTCTGATCGTGCGCTTCCACCTGTGCGGTGAGAGCCTCCATCCTGCGATTAAGGATGATGTTTTGCTCGGACATCAAATCCAGCCGAGCGGTAAAGGCGGTGAGGATTTGCTGCAACTCACAGAGCATGCCTCCTGCAGACGCCTGTGCACCCTGCTCTTCCATTGGCTGTCCAACAGATGGATGACGCCCCTCAGGATCCATGACGCAGGCCGAGATATCCTGTTGTGAAAGTGTAGTGACACAGACCCACAACAGGGGGCGCAAATGAACGGTCAATAGATGAGCCAAAAAGTAACAATTTAATGTTGTGAAGGTGCACAACGAATACACAGACAATCTCAGAATATGATAACAGTCAATCCACAAAGGTGACGTATGGGCAGGCTCGAGGATAGAAGACGTCTGTCCTGAGAAGAGCCGGAACCACATGTTTTCTGCCGCCACCGAACCAGGTGAATACTGGAGCTGCCAAGTCCCGAATTCCCAGGTGATCACCGTCCCCGACTGTCGGATCTGGTACTGCTGGCGAAGAACAAAGACAGTCAAGTGTGGGTGTGTGTACACCCCGTAACAACAACGGTGGGAATGCCACCTCCACCTCTAACACACACTCATGCAACGTCTGTTTAACCACTTATCTGACGCACGTAGGACGAAACAGTCGCGACCCACGCCGGTCCTCTGGTTGACAGCTGCAACACAATAGCTCCTGAAATCACAGAATACTGGCAGAGAATATTACCTCCATAGAAGTACGATATCTCGGCGATGAGGTGGAGATGACGTCTGGGTTTTATGGAGTGAGATGATGAAGAATGGGTGACAGCTGTCAGGAAATAATGAGTGACAGCTGTCACTCCCGGCTGTGTCCGTGGCGGCAGCGCCCTCTCGTGCCTGAAGCCCGCACTTCAGGCAGGTCGCCCTCTGGTGGTGGGCCAGCAGTACCTCCTCTTCTGGCGGCCCACACAACAGTCTGGGCGGTTTTGCTTGAGCTGCTGCCCCCGCGACCCGACTCCAGATAAAGTGGAAGAAAATGGATGGATGGATGGATAATAATAAGCTGGATAGAATAACTCCATTAATGTCAATTCTGTCATTTGTACAAAGTTAAAGTATAACACATATCTTTTCATTTTAAATAATGCACTAATTCTGAAGTTTTGTAACAAACACAGACAGATGCCAAAGGGATTATCGGTAAATGAGCCTCCGCTAACACTGATTGGAATTGCATTCATTCTATGTAAAAACCAACACGTTAATGTGAGCTGTGTGTTGGTGTTTACAAATAAATGTGCTTTTGTAAAATATGCCTTTTTTATTTGTAAAAAAAAAAAAAAGCCATTTGCAAAGGCCAAAACGTCAAGTTGTGATTAGACAAGCGTCTGATAGAACCAGTGTCAAAATAAATAGAACACTGCTATCTACTGCTATCAGACGCTCAAACCCTAACCCATAATCCTTTGCGCACCAGAGAGTTGCTGTGGTTTAAACAGCACAGAGAGAAAACACAACAACAATTGTAAATGAACATTGTACAACCAAAATGTACATTTTTATTCCATCCGCTGCAGCAAGAGGCTGCAACAACTCTCTGGCATGCAAAGGATTATGAGATATCTCAATAATTAGGGCGAATACTGCCATGAACACTACTGGCCAGTAGATGACAGTAGAGACTGAAAACTTGCCAAAACAACTATTTCAAATGAATAATCCTTGTCTGCCACATTTAAACTGCATGGAATTTAATGAACGCAAACTGAATTTCAGACATCTTATATACTGGAACAATGAGGACAGACAGTGTTGTAAAGGACATGCAGGATGTTAAAAAGCAAACAGGAAGCGATTGCAGCTCACAATGGTTCCAACTGAAAATAATGGAGAAGCAACCTGAGCTTCTTCTGGCATTTTTACATAAAACAAACACAATAACAACATCTATAAACCCAGAGAATATATTCATGAGAGTTTTAGGCACAATATACAAAGAGTTTAATGCTGTTGTCCATGTGGAGCCCGACCAGAGCATCTCAAATACATTTCTCCTATCATGAATGTATTGAGATTACCCATAATGCACTGTGTTGACACAGCATGTCACTTTATAAAACTTCAGACGTGACACTAATTTAAATTAATTGTCCAAAATTAGTTTGGTTTAAATTTTAACCATAAGTTAAAACTGTATGCCTCTGGATGACTTGGGTGATATCGCCAGCAAATCAGTACAGGGTCAAAAGAAATGACTGTTTTGTTTTGTTTTTTCTTTTGCTTTCTTTCTTTTCTGTGACCATTTCTCCTTTGCCTGCGAAGAACAGAGTGGTTTCTCCTGGAACCAGCTCTTCTCTGTTTGTAGAGGATAGAGCTGTACATCTCATGCAAAACATTTAACAGGTAGGTACTCAAGTCTTTGATATCAGCCTTCATAAATGTTTATAACTGTTAAGCTATGTTCACCACGCCTGCAATAATATGTTAGCAGTCTAAAAATTATCGGACCAAAATTTATCAGAAGATAATTAGTCCACTGATGGTTTTCAAAATTATCTGAAAAGCTAATCCGATAATGAAAACATGAGCTTCAATAACTATCAATCAATCAATCAATTTTATTTATATAGCGCCAAATCACAACAAACAGTTGCCCCAAGGCGCTTTATATTGTAAGGCAAGGCCATACAATAATTACGTAAAAACCCCAACGGTCAAAACGACCCCCTATGAACAAGCACTTGGCGACAGGAAGAAACCTCCAGCAGAACCAGGCTCAGGGAGGGGCAGTCTTCTGCTGGGACTGGTTGGGGCTGAGGGAGAGAACCAGGAAAAAGACATGCTGTGGAGGGGAGCAGAGATCAAATAACTAGCGGATTAGTGGAACTGTGCCCACCACT
Source organism: Thalassophryne amazonica (assembly GCF_902500255.1). NCBI lineage: Eukaryota > Metazoa > Chordata > Actinopteri > Batrachoidiformes > Batrachoididae > Thalassophryne > Thalassophryne amazonica. The sequence goes on along the minus strand of NW_022986386.1, from coordinate 10,903 downwards.
GTGCATCAGCATATATTTAATAATTTTTAAGAAATCTGTATAATCGTGTTTTTTCATTATATTATATTTTATTAAAAATTAGTTCAAATAATTACGTTTTTGAAACCTTGTGCTCCAAGTGCACCTTTGTTTTTCAAATTGCAGCTCTTAAATATCTATCATATAAATATTTTCCTGACCTGTATATTTGTCTTCAGAGCTCTTCATGATATTAGAGTTGGCCTTTTTTTATTAAATATTATTTTTTGCATAACCATCAAATTCATAATTATCCGACAAGGCAGACTTCATATTTACATTTATTTTTGCATAGAACGACTTATCAGCGTCACACCAGATATCATGGTGTTAAATCTTGGAATAATATAGTATATCTTCTAGATCCATCCATCACCTTAAACAGATACAAAAGTCAATTAAAAGTAAAGCTCCTATATGAGTATTTATAATGTCAATATATTACTTGGTTTCGACTGATTTACACGTTTTGCACTTTATGAATTGATATAATCCTTTTGTTTATTGTTGTGACATTTTTGTTGTTGTTGTTTGGGAGTGGGTCTCTGATAAGCCTCTTGTTGGGAAGGTGTTGTAGCACGGACCCACAACAGGGGGCGCAAAGGAACGGACAATGAATAAGCCAATAAGTAACAATTTAATGTTGTGACAACACACAACTAAACACACAAAATATATATAGTCAATTAACACCAGGTGACGTGTGGGCAGGCTCGAAGATAGAAGACCCCCGACGAGAGATGAGCCGCGTCCCACACAGCTTCCACCACCAACGGCCTGAAGAACACCGGAGCCGCCAAGTCCCGAGTCCCCAGGTGGCCTCTGTCTTCATCTGTCGATGCTGGTACTGCTGGCAGAAAACAAAGACAGGATTACTGAGTGTGAATTCGCACACTCAGTAATCCCACAGTCTGCACTCAGTTAGGAGGGAGCACCTCCACCTCCAATCACACACTCATGCAGCTCCTGTTTAACCACTTATCTGGTTTGGGGTGTGAGGCGAAGCCGTCGCTGATCAATTCAATCAATCAATTAGCGCCAAATAGCGCCAAATCACAACAAACAGTTGCCCCAAGGCGCTTTATATTGTAAGGCAAGGCCATACAATAATTATGTAAAACCCCAACGGTCAAAACGACCCCCTGTGAGCAAGCACTTGGTGACAGTGGGAAGGATCACACCAAATGCCAATCCCACAGATAAGGACAAACACCACAGGATAACGGCTGCAAAAGAAGTTCAGATTATCACTCAACGATTTGAGTCAGCAGAGAAAATTACGTCTTCGGTAGTTGATTTCTCGGCGAGGTGGTGGAGTTGCAGTCCGGCTTATATAGTGGTGTAGATGAGTGACAGCTGGTGCGATGAGTGACAGCTGTCACTTCTTCTGGGTCTGGCGCCCTCCCGTGCTTGGAGCCCGCACTCCAAGCAGGGCGCCCTCTGGTGGTGGTGGGCCAGCAGTACCTCCTCTTCAGTGGCCCACATAACACCTCTTTGGCTTCTACCTCTCCCCTTCACAGTATTCTCATATTGTATTTTTTTTTTCTTTTTTATTATTACTTTATGTATATATATGTATGTGAATGTATATGTGTATGCATGTATGTAAGTGTGTACGTATATATATATATTCTTTTTTATAAATTCTGATTTTCATTGTGTGCTAAAAAAAATAAAAATATAATAAAATATTCTAATTTGATTCACTGTGCCCTGTGAATTAGTGTCCGGGGCACAGCGAATCAAAAATTTTCAAATTGATTTTCAACACCTGTAAATTACACTCGGAGAGAAATAAATAACAGAGCCTTCTAAACAGTAACTTGCTGTATTGAACCCACAATAGAATGACCTAAACCTATGCACAATGTGTTTATGCTGCCACAAAACAACATTTCTGATCCACTGTGCCCCGGCTTCCCCTATTGAGTTAATTGTGTTCCATATTTGTTGGACTCAAACACACCATTAAAACAGGAGACACTCACATTTCATTCATGTGCTGTTGCTACTTGGACTATTGCTATTTGATTTGAACTCTAACACACTGTTGATGCAGGCAATATAAAAATGTCAACACCCAGATATTTATAGACCTGATTAATCAATCACCATGTCCAACGTCTGTTTGTGCTTGGTGATTCAAATGATCAATGTGACTAAACTGCTGTCCAAAGTCTGGACACCGAACATTCTGTGACATGTTTACTGTCTGTTCTGGCGTCTGTTCTGTGCACTGGAGCGTGCTGCTTATAGCTCAGTGCATGCACTGAATAACTGCCATACAGCACGTTAACCACAGCGAGGCCTTTCGAAGGGATACCAAGACATCGTGCAGAGAACTACAGCTGAGGCCACACAAACGCAGAGAAGGAACAAATCAGCACTGTGAGAGCAGCAGAGAGGAGGCAGGCTTTAAACAGTGTCACTGACACCAGGTCTTGGTAAAACGTAACACCCATAACTGACTAGGTATACTGGAGGTTCCTAGTATTTGTATGATGGCCTCTGCACATTAGTTGTAGTCAGGTAGGGGGCAGTGAAGGAGTACACAGGGGCTAACATAAATGCTCCAAACATATTGACGATAATAGGGCTGCAGCAATCTATTATTTTAGTAATCGAGTATTCTATCAATGATTCTGGTGATTAATTGAGTAAAAAGTAAGTCCCTTCGGGTGCTCCCTTGTTTGCACTTGGGGTCGCCACAGCAAATCCAAGGTGGATCTGCATGTTGAATTGGCACAGGTTTTACGCCGGATGCCCTTCCTGACGCAACTCCACATTACATGGAGAAATGTGGCAGGGGTGGGATTTGAACCTGGAACCTTCTGAACTGAAACCAAGCGCATTAACCACTTGGCCACCACCAATCGGATAAAAAGTACTTTTGCATTTTTAAAAAACATCAATACTTCAGGACTCTCCCTAAGCAATGGCACAACGTCGCTGCGCCATCACGCAGATTGTCAAATTTAGTGTATCCCTTTCTTTTTCCTGGGTAATCATTTATTTTTTCACATCTGTAATCCTCAGTCAGTCAGCTTTTCCACAAAAGCCACATTCATTGATAAATCCACTCTGCACCCTGTGGATGAAAACTTAAAGTGCGCGTAGAGGGCCGCATCTATTCGCCCGGCGGCCGGGGACACAAAGCTGTGTCAAAATGTCAATTCCCCCGATCGTCATCTGAATAAGGCACAAATAGTCTATTTGCCCGACCGTGGTCACGCCAAAGTGTTGACATTTTGCAGAAATGGTGATGGGATGTGGCTTTCTCCCCCCCCATAACAACTTGTAAAATTTAACCATTTTTTAGTTTTTTTATTGCTTTCTGTGCTTCAGCAGATACATTTCAGCTGGAGGTTGAACATGCAGCCTCACAGTCACTGTTTTTTTTGTTTTTTGCTTTTTTATTTACCATGTTTGTGAAGCGTTGTATGTTGCCCAAAAACGCGAAAATTAAAAAATGAATCTCTCAGTGCAAGTCTGAACAAAACACAGAAGAAAGAGTGGACTTCTGCAGAGAGGATCTTCTGACTGTCAGTCAGCGTGGCCGGGGATGGAGCTGGGACTCGCCCGGTGTGAGTGCTGAGCCCCTCACACCGGGCACAGAGAGACAGCAACTGGCCTCCGGGTGAATAGCAAACTTTGACTGTGGGTATCCCACGTAGAGAGCAGAGCAACCAGGCAACCAAACGCTGTGTTTTTTAAACAGACAAACACACTGCTTCACTTTAAATGCACAGTCAGACCATTTTTCTCTTAAAAGGCTTTATTTTACTTTGTGTGTCACATTGCAAAGCTGTAGCTTTTGGTGCTACATTGATTAGCTCTTACACGGCGTGTTCTAGTCTTCTTCTTTTTTCTTGGGACATTACACCACCACACACAAGCCTGGCATATGTACTAAACATTAAACGGAGCTTCAAGGCACAGAATTTGCCATGAACATTTTTTGTAATTGAATTATTCGAGTTATTCAACAGATGGTTTCATCCCTAGAAGAGTTTATACCACTTTATTTGTCTGATCATAGGGAAGAAGTACGAGGTCTGTCCATAAAGTAACGGTCCTTTTTATTTTTTTCAAAAACTATATGGATTTCATTCATATGTTTTTACGTCAGACATGCTTGAACCCTCGTGCGCATGCGTGAGTTTTTCCACGCCTGTCAGTGACGTCATTCGCCTGTGAACACTCCTTGTGGGAGGAGTCGTCCAGCCCCTCGTCGGAATTCCTTTGTCTGAGAAGTTGCTGAGAGACTGGCGCTTTGTTTGATCAAAATTTTTTCTAAACCTGTGAGACACATCGAAGTGGACATGGTTCGAAAAAATAAGCTGGTTTTCAGTGAAAATTTTAACAGCTGATGAGAGATTTTGAGGTGATTCTGTCGCTTTAAGGACTTCCCACGGTGCGAGACGTCGTGCAGCGCTCTCAGGCGCCGTCGTCAGCCTGTTTCAAGCTGAAATCCTCCACATTTCAGGCTCTGTTGATCCAGGACGTCATGAGAGAACAGAGAAGTTTCAGAAGAAGTCGGTTTCAGCATTTTATCCGGATATTCCACTGTTAAAGGAGATTTTTTTAATGAAAGACGTGCGGACGGGTCCGTGCGTCGGCTCGCAGCCGCCGCGACGCTCCGCCACAGGAAAAACACCTCTGTTGGAAGCCTTAAGGACAAGTTGGAACATGTCCAGCTGTTAAACAATTTCTCATATACTCACTCCACTGAAAGCCATCAAAAGCCGCCTGGATTTACAAATGGTTATCAACACGGAGGTGTTTTTCCTGTGCCGCTGCACCGCGTCGGCTGCGTCCCGACGCGCGGACCCGTCTGCAAGTCTTTCATTAAAAAAATCTCCTTTAACAGTGGAATATCCGGATAAAATGCTGAAACCGACTTCTTCTGAAACTTCTCTGTTCTCTCACGACGTCCTGGATCAATAGAGCCTGAAATGTGGAGGTTTTCAGCTTGAAACAGGCTGATGACGGCGGCTGAGAGCGCTGCACGACGTCTCGCACCGTGAAAAGTCCTTAAAGCGACAGAATCACCTCAAAATCTCTCATCAGCTGTTAAAATTTTCACTGAAAACCAGCTTAATTTTTCGAACCGTGTCCACTTCGATGTGTCTCACAGGTTTAGAAAAAATTTTGATCAAACAAAGCGCCAGTCTCTCAGCAACTTCTCAGACAAAGGAATTCCGACGAGGGGCTGGACGACTCCTCCCACAAGGAGTGTTCACAGGCGAATGACGTCACCGACAGGCATGGAAAAACTCACGCATGCGCACGAGGGTTCAAGCATGTCTGACGTAAAAACATATGAATGAAATCCATATAGTTTTTGAAAAAAATTAAAAGGACCATTACTTTATGGACAGACCTCGTACAACCCCAATTCCAGTGAAGTTGGGATGTTGTGTAAAATGTAAATAAAAACAGAATACAATGATTTTCAAATCCTCTTCAACCTATATTCAATTGAATACACCACAAAGACAAGATATTTAATGTTCAAACTGATAAACTTTATTGTGCAAATATTTGTTCATTTTGAAATGGATGCCTGCAACACGTTTCTAAAAAGCTGGTACAGTGGTATGTTTCCCACTGAGTTACATCACCTTTCCTTCTAACAACACTCAATAAGCGTTTGGGAACTGAGGACACTAATTGTTGAAGCTTTGTAGGTGGAATTCTTTCCCATTCTTGCTTGTTGTACGACTTCAGTTGTTCAACAGTCCGGGGTCTCCGTTGTCGTATTTTGCGCTTCATAATGCGCCACATATTTTCAATGGGCGACAGGTCTGGACTGCAGGCAGGCCAGTCTAGTACCCGCACTCTTTTACTATGAAGCCACGCAGTTGGAGCACGTGCAGAATGTGGCTTGGCATTGTCTTGCTGAAATAAGCAAAGACGTCCCTGAAAAAGACGTTGCTTGGATGGCAGCATGTGTTGCTCCAAAACCTGGATGTACCTTTCAGCATTGATGGTGCCATCACAGATGTGTAAGTTGCCCATGTCATGGGCACTAATACACCCCCATACCATCACAGATGCTGGCTTTTGAACTTTGCTCTGGTAACAATCTGGATGGTCTTTTTCCTCTTTTGTCCAGAGGACACGACGTCCATGATTTCCAAAAACAATTTGAAATGTGGACTCATTAGACCACAGCACAGTTTTCCACTTTGTGTCTGTCCATTTCAAATGAGCTCAGGCCCAGAGAAGGAGGTGGCGTTTCTGGATCAATCAATCAATCAATCAATTTTTTCATATAGCGCCAAATCACAACAAACAGTTGCCCCAAGGCGCCTTATATTGTAACGCAAGGCCATACAATAATTATGTAAAACCCCAACGGTCAAAACGACCCCCTGTGAGCAAGCACTTGGCTACAGTGAAACTCACAGTAACGACCAGGTGGACGATAGATAATAACAAATAAAACTGGTTTTTGGGGCTTCCAATTTGGATGGACAAGACTAAGAGTCAAGCTTTCAAATGAATTAAAGCTCTGTCTGGGTTTTTGATTAATTAATAAGCTGGAATGGAAGATTGCTGCTAATCCTCCGCCTCGGCCCGTGCTACGAGCATTCTGACAGTTAGTGTGACTCGGGGGTGTTGACTCATTTAAACTAACATATTCATCCTGCTGTAACCAGGTTTCTGTAAGGCAGAATAAATCAATATGTTGATCAATTATTATATTATTTACCAACAGGGACTTAGAAGAGAGAGACCTAATGTTTAATAGACCACATTTAACTGTTTTAGTCTGTGGTGCAGTTGAAGGTGCTATATTATTTTTTCTTTTTGAATTTTTATGCTTAAATAGATTTTTGCTGGTTATTGGTAGTCTGGGAGCAGGCACCGTCTCTATGGGGATGGTGTAATGAGGGGATGGCAGGGGGAGAGAAGCTGCAGAGAGGTGTGTAAGACTACAACTCTGCTTCCTGGTCCCAACCCTGGATAGTCACGGTTTGGAGGATTTAAGAAAATTGGCCAGATTTCTAGAAATGGGAGCTGCTCCATCCAAAGTGGGATGGATGCCGTCTCTCCTAACAAGACCAGGTTTTCCCCAGAAGCTTTGCCAATTATCTATGAAGCCCACCTCATTTTTTGGACACCACTCAGACAGCCAGCAATTCAAGGAGAACATGCGGCTAAACATGTCACTCCCGGTCCGATTGGGGAGGGGCCCAGAGAAAACTACAGAGTCCGACATTGTTTTTGCAAAGTTACAAACCGATTTAATGTTAATTTTAGTGACCTCCGATTGGCGTAACCGGGTGTCATTACTGCCGACGTGAATTACAATCTTACCAAATTTACGCTTAGCCTTAGCCAGCAGTTTCAAATTTCCTTCAATATCACCTGCTCTGGCCCCCGGAAGACAATTGACTATGGTTGCTGGTGTCGCTAACTTCACATTTCGCAAAACAGAGTCGCCAATAACCAGAGTTTGATCCTCGGCGGGTGTGTTGTCGAGTGGGGAAAAACGGTTAGAGATGTGAACGGGTTGGCGGTGTACACGGGGCTTCTGTTTAGGGCTACGCTTCCTCCTCACAGTCACCCAGTCAGCCTGCTTTCCCGGCTGCTCGGGATCTGCCAGGGGGTAACTAACGGCGGCTAAGCTACCTTGGTCCGCACCGACTACAGGGGCCTGGCTAGCTGTAGAATTTTCCACGGTGCGGAGCCGAGTCTCCAATTCGCCCAGCCTGGCCTCCAAAGCTACGAATAAGCTACACTTATTACAAGTACCGTTACTGCTAAAGGAGGCCGAGGAATAACTAAACATTTCACACCCAGAGCAGAAAAGTGCGGGAGAGACAGGAGAAGCCGCCATGCTAAATCGGCTAAGAGCTAGTAGCTACGCTAAGCTAGCGGATTCCTAAAAACACGCAAAGTGAATAATGTGTAAATAATTTAGAGGTGATTCAGCAGAAGGAGTGCTTTAGTTAAGGCACGTAAAGATTACACTGGGAAACAAATCGTAATCTAGATAACTAGATCAATCTAACTGCGCAGATTAAACAGCTAACAGATACAGAAAAACACCGCTGTGCTCCGGAACAGGAAGTGATACAATACCGCAGTGAGAGCCAACCACCAGTAGAGGCAAGCAAGAGCAAGAGTACGGATGTTGTCGCTTTGCATGGTAGAGTTTTAACTTGCACTTGTAGATGTAGTGACGAACTGTGTTAACTGACAATGGTTTTCTGAAGTGTTCCTGATCCTTTACACAATGAATGATGTTGGTTTTTAATGCAGTGCTGCCTGAGGGATCAAAGGTCATGGGCATTCAATGTTGGTTTTCAGCCTTGCCGCTTACGTGTAGAAAGTTCTCCAGACTATATTATGGATTGTAGATGATGGAATCCCTAAATTCCTTGCAATTGAACATTGACAAACATTGTTCTTAAACTGTTGGACTATTTTTTCATGCAGTTGTTCACAAAGTGGTGATCCTCGCCCCATCTTTGCTTGTGAACGGCTGAGACTTTTGGGGATGCTCCTTTTATACCCAATCATGACACTCACCTGTTTCCAATTAACCTGTTCACCTGTGAAATGTTCCAAACAAGTGTTCTTTGAGCATTCATCAACGTCCCCAGTCTTTTGTTGCCCCCTGTCCCACCATTTTTGAAACGTGTTGCAGGTATTCATTTCAAAATGAACAAATATTTGCACAAAAACACTAAACTTTATCAGTTTGTACATTAAATATCTTGTCTTTGTGGTGTATTCAGTTGACTATAGGTTGAAGGGGATTTGCAAATCACTGTGTTCTGTTTTTATTTACATTTCACACAATATCCCAATTTCACTGGAATTGGGGTTGTAAAGGTATAGTTTGGATGATCTGTGACTGCATGTTATTAAAGTTGCTCTGATTTTGCTATAAAGTGATACAAACTATTGGTTGATGTAAACGTGTTCCAAATAGGAATAGTTTGCACCATCTGTGCTTCTGGTTAACATGTGGTTAGTTATCATGTTACATGGTAGAGCTCTATTGAGCCGAGTATTCCATTAACTTTAACTAGTAATGACTTCATGACTTTCTTTGATAATAAAATTTTAACTATTAGAGAAGAAATTACTCATAACCATCCCAAAAACATATCGTTATCTTTGGCTGCTTTAAGTGATGCCGGTATTTGGTTAGACTCTTTCTCTCCGATTGTTCTGAGTTATTTTCATTAGTTACTTCATCCAAACCATCAACATGTTTATTAGACCCCATTCCTGCCAGGCTGCTCAAGGAAGCCCTACCATTATTTAATGCTTCGATCTTAAATATGATCAATCTATCTTTGTTAGTTGGCTATGTACCACAGGCTTTTAAGGTGGCAGTAATTAAACCATTACTTAAAAAGCCATCACTTGACCCAGCTATCTTAGCTAATTATAGGCCAATCTCCAACCTTCCTTTTCTCTCAAACATTCTTGAAAGGGTAGTTGTAAAACAGCTAACTGATCATCTGCAGAGGAATGGTCTATTTGAAGAGTTTCAGTCAGGTTTTAGAATTCATCATAGTACAGAAACAGCATTAGTGAATGTTACAAATGATCTTCTTATGGCCTCAGACAGTGGACTCATCTCTGTGCTTGTTCTGTTAGACCTCAGTGCTGCTTTTGATACTGTTGACCATAAAATTTTATTACAGAGATTAGAGCATGCCATAGGTATTAAAGGCACTGCGCTGCAGTGGTTTGAATCATATTTATCTAATAGATTACAATTTGTTCATGTAAATGGGGACTCTTCTTCACAGACTAAGGTTAATTATGGAGTTCCACAAGGTTCTGTGCTAGGACCAATTTTATTCACTTTATACATGCTTCCCTTAGGCAGTATTATTAGACGGTATTGCTTAAATTTTCATTGTTACGCAGATAATACCCAGCTTTATCTATCCATGAAGCCAGAGGACACATACCAATTAGCTAAACTGCAGGATTGTCTTACAGACATAAAGACATGGATGACCTCTAATTTCCTGCTTTTAATCAATCAATCAATCAATTTTTTTTTTATATAGCGCCAAATCACAACAAACAGTTGCCCCAAGGCACCTTATATTGTAAGGCAAGGCCATACAATAATTATGTAAAACCCCAACAGTCAAAACGACCCCCTGTGAGCAAGCACTTGGCTACAGTGGGAAGGAAAAACTCCCTTTTAACAGGAAGAAACCTCCAGCAGAACCAGGCTCAGGGAGGGGCAGTCTTCTGCTGGGACTGGTTGGGGCTGAGGGAGAGAACCAGGAAAAAGACATGCTGTGGAGGGGAGCAGAGATCAATCACTAATGATTAAATGCAGAGTGGTGCATACAGAGCAAAAAGAGAAAGAAACAGTGCATCATGGGAACCCCCCAGCAGTCTATAGCAACATAACTAAGGGATGGTTCAGGGTCACCTGATCCAGCCCTAACTATAAGCTTTAGCAAAAAGGAAAGTTTTAAGCCTAATCTTAAAAGTAGAGAGGGTGTCTGTCTCCCTGATCTGAATTGGGAGCTGGTTCCACAGGAGAGGAGCCTGAAAGCTGAAGGCTCTGCCTCCCATTCTACTCTTACAAACCCTAGGAACTACAAGTAAGCCTGCAGTCTGAGAGAGAAGCGCTCTATTGGGGTGATATGGTACTACGAGGTCCCTAAGATAAGATGGGACCTGATTATTCAAAACCTTATAAGTAAGAAGAAGAATTTTAAATTCTATTCTAGAATTAACAGGAAGCCAATGAAGAGAGGCCAATATGGGTGAGATATGCTCTCTCCTTCTAGTCCCCGTTAGTACTCTAGCTGCAGCATTTTGAATTAACTGAAGGCTTTTTAGGGAACTTTTAGGACAACCTGATAATAATGAATTACAATAGTCC
>NW_022986385.1:0-56525 GCF_902500255.1 Thalassophryne amazonica | reverse complement strand
ACGTTGATCGTGTCAACACTGCCACCTACAGGACAACACTGAGCACCTGTTTGTTTGCTCACCAGCCAGGTGAGTGCATTTTTAAGCAGCATCCAGAAATCACATCACAACAAAAAAAGTAATTCCTAAAGTGGTTTTAATTTTTCAGTGACAATAATCACGTGCATTTAGGAGGAAACAGATGAAAACTTGTGATTCTTGTCTTTTTTAATTTACCATCTATCGATCGATCGATCGATAGATAGATAGATATTCTTAACAACCCGATAAAACTTGCAGTGTGGATTAATTTATGAAGATAAATCTGTTCCTGGAACACGGGAATGTTCTCGTCCATCCATCTGTGCCCAAAGATACATTTTCAGTGTCATTGCTATAAAACACTGAGTCCTTCTCTTGTTTCTGTCACAATCCCACACCAATGCTCTGTTTTCCCAGCTCCACTGAACTCCTCACGGTTGCCTGCAGTGACTGACACCTGAAATGAATGCAGCTCAGCTCAGCCTGTCAGTGGTCTTTGGATCCTCCTGATCCTTGTCCTGTGCCCTGACTCCTGTGGAATAAATCTCTTTCCCTAATCATGTTTGAGTTTCTGCGCTGTGCGTTTGAGTCTCTGTTCAGGCGTGACCATCACTGGCTGAGCTGCCGACATCACATCACCCTGCCTGCAGGCAACACGTGCTTCAGGCTTCAGCTGCTGATGCTGGGAGACACCTTGTTGCTCGTACACTGTTCTTCTGAGGTTCTTCACCAAGGCTTTAAAGCCCAGAGAAAGCAAGACCAAAGCTCTGATCTCATTAACCGAGGGAATCATTTTTAACATTTCAAGTCTTCAGCATCACATCACAGTGCTCTGTCCATCTTCTAAAAGAAAGGTCTGCTTTTTGATGTTCTGTAGGTGGACTATGTCTTGAGTCCTACTGCAAAACACCAACACATATCTCCAAATGTTCTTTTTTATGAACTATCCAAAGTCTGTTTTAGCATCAGCAGTTTGGCCTGGAGGAGGCTCAGATATTCTTCCTTCTCTGTTGCACCAACATCTACCTCTCAGCACTGATCTTGTAACGTAAGACAAAATAAGCCATTATCCGAAGAGAAAAGAAAAAACTGCCAAGGATAATGAAATCCAGGTAGAGTTTGGCATCCAACATGTCCAGTTCCTTCAAAATGGCTTCAGACTTTTGGAAGTGGCACGTGTCTTCTTTGCCGCAGTGCAGGTCCTCTCGATCCAGACCATAGATGGACAAAATGACACCCTCAAAACCGTACCTGAAACAGTGGAAGAGGGTGGATTTAGACCCCAAATTTAACTTGTTTACGAGTCAGATTTTGAACAGATCCACTGGAATCTCACCAAAAGCCCCCAAATAAAACAAGTAAAATATACATTTTCAGAACTTTATTAATTTAAATTAGTGAAGTACATCAAATTAGCAAATAACAATATCTAATGATTCTAATAGGTTTATTAAGTCATAGTATTTACGGAATATGATTTAATAAATAAGATAGACTTCATTATGATTACAGCTAATATGTATATGTCGCGGACATGAATGATCAAAGCTTGTCAGCATCCAGTGGTGGGCACACTTCCGATAATCCGATAACAGATAATTATCAAAGATAATGTTTTCTTTATCGGATTATCTTTTTAGATAAATTTAAAAACCATTATCGGACCAATTATCTTCTGATTAATCTTTGTCCAATAACTTTTAAACCGATAAACAAAGCTGAACAGCGACAAGCATTTTTAAAATTAGTTTAGCACTCACCTGTTAAAAATTTTGTAACAGACGCACAGCTATAACTTTTGCTAACAAAAGAGAGCCGCTTGTACAAAAAGCAACTCAAGCCTCTGCAAACAAAAGAGAAACAGCCCCAAAAGAAAAAAAAAAAAATTCTTTTAACACCATACCAATAGGCTGCCGATATCACCTAAGTCATCCAGAGGCATATGTTTTTAACTTACAGTTCAAATTTTAACCAAACAAATTTTGGACAAGTTATTTAAAATTACTGTCATGTCTGAGTTTTATTAAGTGAAAATATCAGATATATGTTTTAGTTTTAAAGTAATGTACTAATTTTTAAGGTTTTGTGAGCACATCCTGTGACTTGCAATGCATTTTGGGTAGGATGATGTAATCTCAGTACATCACGACAGGACAAATGCATTTCAGACACTCTGTTCAGGCTCCACGGACAACAGCATTAAACTCCAGTGCCTAAAACTCTCTTGAATATATTCTCTGCGTTTATAGATGTTGGTTTTATAGATGTTGGTTTTATTTGCATTTGTTAAATTCCACGCATTTTAAATGTAGCAGACAGGGATTACTGTAGCTGGAATTTTGTTTTCAAGGCCTCTACTGCCATCTACTGGTCAGTAGTGTTCACTAAGCATGTGGGAACCAGTAGATAGCAGTGTTCTTTTTATTTTGACCCAGGTTATGTCAGATGATTGTCAAATCAACTTTTTGGCTTTGCAAATGGCTTTTTTTGTGTGCAATGAATGTATACATTATACAAGTTTCACTTTTTTAATGGAATTACAACCTTATTTCGTTTTCAAATTCTCCCATTTTTTTTGCATCCAGCCTTATTTCCTTTAGAAATTTCCTTGACAAATAATATCAGTCTGTTAGGACGTCAGGTTATGTGTTACACATATACATGTGTGTGTATATATTTTCCAACTTATTCCCATTGATGAAGCTTTTCATTTTCTGCCTGAAAGTGTGTTGTTTGTTTACAAAATACACACACGTTACAAACCTTGAAATCCAACAGCAGGGATTGATATTATCCAAAGATTTATGAACATACAAATTAACGTGCTTACACTTTATCATGATTTTCTCTGTTGTGAGATATAAAGGTGTCTTATTGTAGCGTTCGTGTGTATGTGCATTATAACGCAGCGCACGAGCGACGTTACGATAGTCTTCAGAACGACAACATACGCAACATGCATCCAGCAGCAGACACGTTGCTGTCATAGACAACTGCCTGTAAAGTTTTTTGGCAAGTTATAACTTTCTAAACAGCGTAATTTGTAATGAAAGCCGCTTCATTTGTGCAGCTCTTTTGGCGCCATGTTTGTTTTTTCAGACAGCAGTAAGCTCCTCCTACCCCTCCAAACGGAGGGATTTGTAGCCCTTCGCCTTCCCCTCCGCCTCGCTCCAAAAGAGAGACTCAGCCAGTGTTTAGCAGAGGCATGTTTACCCAGAATCCTTTGCGATTTGTCTGTTTGTTACAAACCACAATTAGTGCATTATTCAACATTAAAAGATATATGTTATTTTTTTACTTTGTACAAATGACATAATTGACATTAATGGAGTTATTCTATCGGTATTAATGTTATTTATAATCAAAACCATAAGTCAGCATGACTTTATTTTTCAAGACCTGCGCCTGACCGGAGCATTGTAATTGATAGAGAGTTGGCTTTATGGCTGCTCTCGGGGTGCCTCTGTGCTGGGAGCTCTGTATTAAACAAGAGCTTCCAGCAGGGGCCAAATGTTGAAAGAAAAGTGTGGTCTCATTGTTTGGGTCTGTTTTTATTATTATAAACTATTAAATTTGTTCTTATATTAGTTGTAGATGTCAGAAGTAATATTGGAATTTATCTGTTATCTGTAACTTCTGATACATTTTTGGGTGGTTTATTGTTTTATCTTTATTGAAGATAACTTTTCAGTTATCTGATTATCTGTTATCGAAGTTAATTTTTTGGTTATCTGTGCCCACCACTGTCAGCATCTCACCATGTCATTCATGTCCTTCAGACTTCATTTTGAGTAAATGCTTCAGGGGAGCATTAGCATGGCAAAAACCTTTCAGCTTCTGGAGGAGCTCTGCTCCCCCAGACCCCCCACCTTTTTAAGCATTTTCCTTTTTTTTCTTCTCAGCTGACCCCCTAATTACAGCCCTCTTAACCCCCCGACACTTTAAGCATTTTTTTAAAATGTAGATGTAAATTAATATTTAAAGTTTTCAGCTAGTTGACAGTCGGCTGCACAATATGGCCAAATGATCATATCTCAATATTGTCATATCAGTATGATATATGATATGACTATGATTTGACACAAAGTGCAGCAACAGTGAAAATTAAACCTTCTTAAACAAAACAGTAATAATATCACACTCATTTTACACTCATCATAAGGTTAGGATACTGTGCCCTCCAAAAGTATTGGAACACTTGGAATTTCACACATTTTATTTTGTTTTTGTCATTTTAAATACAACAAATACAAAAAAATAAAATAAAGAATAAAAATTTCTAAAATTATCTTCCTCAAACTCAAACTGAAAGCAAATCTGTAAAACTTGATAAAACCTGTAAATAATAATCAGTTTTATTGCCAGTTTTCTTCAGACAAGTCAGGGGATGGAAACATGAACATTTCCAAGTCACTGAATATGTCTTGGACTTTATTTACATCAATTATGAAGAAATACAAAAGTTTCTTTCACCAAAACATCAAATCTAGTCTTTGATCTCAAATGTAGCTGAACTTTCAGGTCTTCTTTTGAAGAAAATCCTCCTCTACACCACTTCATCAGGAAGCTGGATTTTAGATTTTTAATTCATTTATATCAAGTTGTAGAGATTTGCTTTCAGTTTGAGTTAAGGAAGATAATTTTTGAAAAAAAAACGTATTTGAAATGGAATAAACAAATTAAAATGTGTGAAATATCAAGTCTTCCAATACTTTTGAGGGCAACTGAGAAACAGTGAGGAGCAGCATCTTACATCTCATATATAGTGCAGCAGATAAGAGAATATTTAGAGTGGAATCCTGCAAATGGTGAAACAAACATCAAATTCAGCACAAATAATCCATAGACATGAACTCTTTTGAAAAAAACTAATTGGCCACTTCAACTTTCAATAGGCAGCCAGGTAGGTTTCTGTGTAGGATCTTAGTTGTCCAGGAGGTTTCCATAGTAGAGAAGCTTGAATCTTCAACTGGACTGGGTTGCTTGACGTGAGGACGTTTCGCTTCAAATCACAGAAGCTTCCTCAGCTAAAATTCTTACTCTGGTGGTCTGACTTCTGTCTTGACTCTTGTAGAGAAGAATAATCAAGAAGTCACAAAAGCTGGAGTTTTAAACCTAACCAGACACCTCCTACCTAGAGGCAGACTGCTATAGGCCAGTGACTAAACAATAGCTCTAATTAGCACCTATTGTGCTCTAGTTAGCACCCTCCTAATGACAGGGCAGCTGTCCCTCCTAATGATGGGGCCGACCCTCTCTTGATGGCTCCCTTGACAACTCTGCTAATGACGTGAATGACTCATTACCATGAACAAAAGACTGAAACTGCTTTGACCTGAGTACCCCATTGTAAACAGGGGATAAAGTGTGTCTCAGACCCCCTCCCTGGTTAAGGCTGGGTTTCAACTGTTTCACATAGAATGCCTCCTTGACCCCTCTCTCAAACCAGTTCTACTCTCTGGCTAATATTTTAACTTCCTTGTCCTCAAACGTGTGGTTAGTGTCTTTAAGGTGGAGATGAACTGCAGACTGAGGTCCACTGGCGCCCTCTCTGCGGTGCTGGTATAGCCTTTTGTGTAAAGGTTGCTTAGTCTCACCTATGTAGTGTTCGTTACAGTTTTCCTGACATCTGATAGAATACACTACATTGCTCTGTTTGTAACTAGGGATCCTGTCCTTAGGGTGAACTAATTTCTGTCTCAAGGTGTTAACCAGTTTAAAGTAAACTGGGATTTTGTGCTGTCTGAAGATCCTCTGTAGTTTTTCCCCCTACTCCTGCTAAATAAGGGAGAGACACTCCTCTTCTTCTTGTCTCCGTCTCCTGTCTATCTGGTCTCTTTGTTTTCTGGGACTTCTGCACTTTGTCCAGGGACCATCATGGGTACCCACATACTGTGAGGGCTTTCTGGACACGTTGTTGTTCTTTAGCCCTTCCCTCTGCAGTTGTGGGCGCCTGTAGGGCTCTGTGTTGAAGCTTCCTGATCATCCCGAGCTTGTGTTCAAGGGGGTGGTTTGAGCCAAAGAGCAGATATTGCTCAGTGTGAGTTGGTTTTCTGTAAACCCCTGTCTGGAGCTGCCTGTTCTCTCCAATCGTAACATCACAGTCCAAGAAGGCTAAATGGTTGTTTCTGGCATCCTCACGTGTGAACTTGATATTGGAATCCACCGAGTTGATGTGTTCTGTAAAGTCCTCAACCTCCTGTTGCTTGATTTTAATCCATGTGTCATCAACATATTTGAACCAGTGACTGGGAGAGATGCCCATGAAAGACGTCAAGGCTGTCTTCTCCACTCGCTCCATGTACATATTGGCCACAATGGGGGATACCGGAGACCCCATCGCACAACCATGAATCTGCCTGTAGTAATTCCCCCTAAACAGGAAATATGTGGTGTTAAGACAGATCTCCAAGAGTTGGCAGATGTGGTCTGGTGTAAGTTCGGTCCTTTCAATTAGAGAAACATCCTCCAGCAGTCTCTGCCTCACAGCTGAGACAGCCTCAGCGGTGGGGATGCAGGTGAACAACAAAGTCACATCAAATGACACGATTGTTTCATCTGCCTCCAACTGCAGGTCCTTGCTCTTGTTCACAAAATCTTGTGTGTTCTCCACATGGTGTTCTGGGTTACCCACTAAAGGAGCCAAAATCCACTTGAGGTGCTTGGCCAAATTGTATGTGATGGAATCTGTGCTACATACAATAGGCCTGAGTATCATGTCCTGTTTGTGGATTTTGGGCAGTCCGTAGATGCACGGAGTGGCGTCCCCAGGGTACAGTCTGTAGTATGTCTGCCTGTCGATGGGTCCCTCTTTCTCCAGGTTTTGGAGGTAGCTAATGATTTTCTTCTTATAGCCGCTCATGGGGTCTCTCTTCAGATGTTCGTATGTACTGAAGTCACTGAGCAAGTTGTTGATCTTGGCCTCATAGTCCGATGTGTTCAGGACCACGTGCATCTGCCTTTATCCGCTGGCAGGATAAGGATCCTTTGGTCCTTCTGCAGTGCTGACAAAGCTTTCTGTTCTTCTCCTGTGATGTTGTCTAATAGATTACAGTTTGTTCATGTAAATGGGGAATCTTCTTCACAGACTAAAGTTAATTATGGAGTTCCACAAGGTTCTGTGCTAGGACCAATTTTATTCACTTTATACATGCTTCCCTTGGGCAGTATTATTAGACGGTATTGCTTAAATTTTCATTGTTACGCAGATGATACCCAGCTTTATCTATCCATGAAGCCAGAGGATACGCACCAATTAGCTAAACTGCAGGATTGTCTTACAGACATAAAGACATGGATGACCTCTAATTTCCTGCTTTTAAACTCAGATAAAACTGAAGTTATTGTACTTGGCCCCACAAATCTTAGAAGCATGGTGTCTAACCAGATCGTTACTCTGGATGGCATTTCCCTGATCTCTAGTAATACTGTGAGAAATCTTGGAGTTATTTTTGATCAGGATATGTCATTCAAAGCGCATATTAAACAAATATGTAGGACTGCCTTTTTGCATTTACGCAATATCTCTAAAATCAGAAAGGTCTTGTCTCAGAGTGATGCTGAAAAACTAATTCATGCATTTATTTCCTCTAGGCTGGACTATTGTAATTCATTATTATCAGGTTGTCCTAAAAGTTCCCTAAAAAGCCTTCAGTTGGTTCAGAATGCTGCAGCTAGAGTACTGACGGGGACTAGCAGGAGAGAGCATATCTCACCCGTGTTGGCCTCCCTTCATTGGCTTCCTGTTAATGCTAGAATAGAATTTAAAATTCTTCTTCTTACTTATAAGGTTTTGAATAATCAGGTCCCATCTTATCTTAGGGACCTCATAGTACCATATTACCCCATTAGAGCGCTTCGCTCTCAGACTGCGGGCTTACTTGTAGTTCCTAGGGTTTGTAAGAGTAGAATGGGAGGCAGAGCCTTCAGCTTTCAGGCTCCTCTCCTGTGGAACCAGCTCCCAATTCAGATCAGGGAGACAGATACCCTCTCTACTTTTAAGATTAGGCTTAAAACTTTCCTTTTCGCTAAGGCTTATAGTTAGGGCTGGATCGGGTGACCCTGGACCATCCCTTGGTTATGTTGCTTTAGACGTAGACTGTGTTTCATAATTATTGTATGGCCTTGCCTTGCAGTGTGGAGCGCCTTGGGGCAACTGTTTGTTGTGATTTGGCGCTATACAAGAAAAAAGTTGATTGATGATTGAGTTGATTGATGTTGGACGGAGGAGGCTTAGCACTGTTCAGCACTGCTGTGACTCTTAGTCGGAGGTCCCCAGCTACTGACTCTGACAAACTGTTATGTTTAATGCCTGACTCTACTGCAGTGATGTAATCTACTGTCGGTATATGTTTAGGGGTCACTGAGAAATTTAATCCTTTAGCGAGCACATCCTTTTCTGTCTGTGTAAGAAACCTGTTGGAGAGATTCTTTACCCAATTTTCCCTGTTGTCACTAATTTGTCTGGGTGTATCTTTAAAAATACTCCCACTGAAAGTACGCCTTTTCTGCACTAAAAGGTTGTGAAACTTCCTGATTTGCGGCTCCTTACTTTTTAAATGCTCAGCCATTTGAATTTTAACTATGAACTTTGTGATCTTATTATGGGCCTCTTCCTCCACTAAAGTTTCTAACATTTTGTGAAGACTATCAAGATTATTTTGGAGGTCTAATATTTTAAAATGAAGCCTTCTAATTCTAAGACCCAAAATCCTCCTAAGGTAACTGTGCTGGATCTTTTATGCTGTGTGACCTGCTTCTAGTGCCTTTTCCTTCATGCATTTGGGAATAACATTGTTTTGTTTGCATTTCAGATTAAATCTTAAGTGGTTTCTAAAGTTAGCTATCTTTTTAGCAGTCTTTTCCAGCTTACGTACCAGTGCCAGGGCCTCATGCCCACAGTTGGTCGCAATGTTTCTGTGTAGGCTCTCAGTCTTTTGTCTTAACACCACATATTTCCTGTTTAAGGGGAATTACTACAGGCAGATCCATGGTTGTGCGATGGGGTCACTGGTATCCCCCATTGTGACCAATCTGTACATGGAGCGAGTGGAGAAGACAGCCTTGACGTCTTTCACGGGTCATCTCTCCCAGTCACTGGTTCAGATATGTTGATGACACATGGGTTAAAATCAAGCAACAGGAAGTTGAGGACTTTACAGAACACATCAACTTGGTGGACGCCAATATCAAGTTCACACGTGAGGATGCCAGAAACAACCAATTAGCCTTCTTGGACTGTGATGTTACGATTGGAGAGAACAGGCAGCTCAAGACAGGGGTTTACAGAAAACCAACTCACACTGACCAATATCTGCTCTTTGGCTCAAACCACCCCCTTGAACACAAGCTTGGGGTGATCAGGACGCTTCAACACAGAGCCCTACAGGTGCCCACAACTGCAGAGGGAAGGGCTAAAGAACAACAACTTGTCCAGAAAGCCCTCACAGTATGTGGGTACCCACGATGGTCCCTGGACAAACTGCAGAAGTCCCAGAGAACAAAGAGACCAGATAGACAGGAGACAAGAAGAAGAGGAGTGTCTCTCCCTTATTTAGCAGGAGTAGGGGAAAAACTACAGAGGATCTTCAGACAGCACAAAATCCCAGTTTACTTTAAAACGGTTAATACCTTGAGACAGAAATTAGTTCACCCTAAGGACAGGATCCCTAGTTACAAACAGAGAAATGTAGTGTATTCTATCAGATGTCAGGAAAACTGTAACGAACACTACATAGGTGAGACTAAGCAACCTTTACACAAAAGGCTATACCAGCACCACAGAGAGGGCGCCAGTGGACCTCAGTCTGCAGTTCATCTCCACCTTAAAGACACTAACCACACGTTTGAGGACAAGGAAGTTAAAATATTAGCCAGAGAGAAGAAATGGTTTGAGAGAGGGGTCAAGGAGGCATTCTTTGTGAAACATTTGAAACCCAGCCTTAACCGGGGAGGGGGTCTGAGACATGCTTTATCCCCTGTTTACAATGGGGTACTCAGGTCAAAGCAGTTTCAGTCTTTTGTTCATGGTAATGAGTCATTCACATCATCAGCAGAGTCGTCAAGGGAGCCATCAAGAGAGGGTCAGTCCCATCATTGGGGGGACAGCTGCCCTGTCATTAGGAGGGTGCTAACTAGAGCACAATAGGTGCTAATTAGAGCTATTGTTTAGTCACTGGCCTATAGCAGTCTGCCTCTCGGTAGGAGGGGTCTGGTTAGGTTTAAAACTCCAGCTTTTGTGACTTCTTGTTTATTCTTCTCTACAAGAGTCAAGACAGAAGTCAGACCACCAGAGCAACAATTTTAGCTGAGGAAGCTTCTGTGATTTGAAGGGAAACGTCCTCGCGTCAAGCAACCCAGTCCAGTTGAAGATTCAAGCTTCTCTACTACAGCCAGGTAGGGGTCAACTGAAGAATTACACAGGGGTCAAAATTAAAAGATGCTCCAATCATATAGAAAATGACACCACATTATTTGCCTGATCATAAAGATTCCAAAAAGGTATAGTTTGGACTATCTGTCACTGAATGTTATGGAGTTATGAGGTAAAAGCAGCAAGAATGATGACAAAGGTCAGTTTCAGTTTGTACAGGGGTCAAAAGTTAAAGTTGCTCCAGTTTTTGGTAAAAAATAATGCAAATTATTGGTTGAGTTAATCGAGTTTTAAAATGTAAGTTTGCATGATGTGTCATGCTCAGTTCATGTTACAGGGTGACATATGTCACATGTCATAGAATGCAATGGACATTGACCTTGTTTGGTTGACAGGGGACAGAAAAATGAAAGAAAGGGTGACCAGAAACAGTATCCGGAGGACGACCACAGGACCCCGCAAAATTCACGGGTGACTTCAGTGGCAGATCAGGGGACCCATCAAGTCCCCTGGCACGAACAGGAAGCTGGCCACGCGGCTGGCTGGGAACAGCAGGAGAAACAGGACCAGACAAAAACCGAAAAATATTCCCAAAACAGAGAAAAGGTGCAAACTTAAGTGGACTGGAAAACACAACCGTCCAACTGATGCCAGAATGGTGTGCAAAAATGCAAAAACGAACTGACTCGCCCGAAAAGTCCAATAAACCAAAAAACAGACAAACAGTAACCAACCCAGCCACAGAGTAGGTAGTGGACTGGGGAGTGGCACCGAGAACAAAAATCCACCAAAACCAAACAGTAATGCATGAAAAGGCCAACAGAGAATCGTACGCCAGAGGAACCGCAAAACTAATAGTCCAGCAACTGACCAGTAATCAGGGACCGAATTAAATGATCTGACAGATCTAACCAAAGAACTACAAATAGAAACGCTATGAGAGCCAAAGAGGACAAAAGGACCAAAGATAAAATGAAACGGTGACCAAAGTATTTGAACAAATGAACGCCAAGATTGTCTAACTCAACAGAACCGAAAACGAAAGCCATGATAAACAGAAATGCAAACAGAGGAAAACCGTGAAGAAGAAACTTGATTGAATGATGACAAAAAGAATCGAAGAGTTCCTCTGAGTATATCATAAAGAGAACCATGAGAGACACAATGAAATACACTTGGGGCACAACCAAAAACAGACAGCTTAACATTGGATATAAAAAAGAAATCAAACAAAATCTGAACAAAGGAACAGACATGAGTCAAACCAAAACGCTCTGGGATAGGGGCCCAGAAAAATACTATGAACCAGGAACACAAAATCAAAAAACTAACCATTAAATATTTGGTACAGATATAAGGGGACAAAAACTGATTATAAATGGAGACAAAAACTTGCTTGTTTGGAGGACACAACAGGAGGTGGTAAAATAAAAGAAGCATTATCAAGAAACAAACCAGAGCAGTTATGCAGGGTGAGTCACCCAAGGTCACCTTCAGAAGCTTTGTTGATGTTTGTGTGCGAGGAAGCAACTCAAGAGGCGTGGCAGGAGGCGTTTCCCACTGCGTGCATACTGAGACAAGCCAAGCTGTGGTGACCTGTACCGGAGGTTTTACTGGTAGTGCTGAGGTTGAGAAGGGTGCTCATGGATCTTGAAAGGGACGCGCTGCTGTCGTTTCCAAAGAATCTAGCGCTGGTGTGCGATGTGGCCGCGCGGACTGTGTTTGAGTGGCAGATGACCTCACGGTTGTGTTTACAGGTGCTGCAGCAACCGATGTTGCTGACGGCGTGATTGATGTGTTGACCTCAGAAGTTTTAGATGCTGGCGGCGCTGCTGAGAGTTGAGGCTGCGGGGATTTCTCCGGCAGTTCCATTGACACGCTGGATGAAGTGAGCAGCGCAGGCTGAGCTTCAGCAGGTGCAGCCGTGGGCTGTGATGTTGAGCGCGCCGAGGCTGCTGCTGACCGGGGTGTGCGCACGGCAGGAGGCGGACATGGAGCTGTTGAAGCGTGTAGAGAGTGGTGCCGGGAGGTCGGGACTGGAGTCTCCTGGAGCTGATGCGCCGATGTGCATGGAGCAGGTGTCGTCGGCTGCAATGGGGTGTGCACTTTCCTGATGGCCCTGTAGAGGATGTGACAGTCACAGGGGGTTCAGGCAACATAAAACCCCCAGTTATATCAGGCAGAGAGAATTTAGTGGCTGCAGGCTTAGACAGGGGCGCAGCCAGCCTTCGTGGGGCCGGTGTCGGGGCGAATGGTTCTGGAGCAGCACTTGACCATGGAGCGGATCCTCGAGGCTGAAGGCTCTGCTCGGCCGGCTTCCGCGTTGACGAACATCGAGAAACCACAGCTGGTGTCGACAAGGCGGGGTCGAAATGACCTGCTGAGGGGGCGTGATGGCTGCGGCAGAAAGATCACTCGTGGGGTATCAAGACAGGAATCATTAAGTTCGGATTCAAAAAGAAAGTCCATTGGATGTATGGAGGGATCTGACTGTGCTTGAATAGAGCTTTGATGTTCTCCAGGTCTGTGTAAGTGGACACAATCTCAGGCTCGTCCTGCAGGATCTGGTCTAATAAAGAAAAAATCCGATGCCTGTCCTGCCGATCTGGACTGTCCAAAAATTCATAGTATAAGTCCTGAATTTTAAAAAATATGGTGGCTGTGTACTGTAGATCCGAACCTTCTGAAGAGGCGTCATCGTCAAGGTCAACCCATTCATCCTCATCATCGGCGAGCAGGTGGCTGGGTGGCAGGTGTGATTCAGGCTCTCTCACCCAGGCTGGGAGGCTCCCTGCTGAGAATAAGCCATCCAGATCCTCTAGCTCAGGAAAGAACCAGTACAACCAGACACTGGCCTCCATCAAATTCCAGGCTTGATCCAAAAAATCAAATTTTCGCTTTGGAGTGTAGCAGGAGTGAAAGCAATTGAAGAAAAAATTGATTTCTGAAAAAATGTCCTTAATGAGAGCAATGTCCGGGTTCACGACTGGAGGTGAGTCCGCTGCTCCCTGGTACTGGCTTGCTCGTTCTGTCATGATTCACAGGTAGTCAGGGCACAGCAGGTGGTAGGGAGCAAAATGCAGACACACAGGCAGGTGGTGGATTAAGAAAAAGGCTTGATCAATAAATCAGGCAGGGTCTGGTACACAGAATGGCAGTCAGCGTTACCGAGGTACAGGCAGGTGATCAACAGAAGCGTCGTCAAAAACAGGCAGGGTTCGATACCACAGCAAACAATGTAACAAGGGCAAAGACAAAATCCAGATCCAGAATACAACAAAGGTCGAGAAAAACGTGAGAGCAAAAAACTGTGACAAAGAAGCCAGGACGAAGATAACAAAATCAACGAGCAGAAAACATGCAAGGCTTAAATACACTGAGTTAATTAGGAGGTGATATGGAGCAGGTGTGGTGTGCAGGCAGGAGGAGGGCGTGGCCTAACAGAGAGGAGAGGCTGTGAGACAAGAGAAGGCTGTGACAGGTGGACAAGGAGGTGACAAACAATACTGGGAGTGGCCAACAGAGCTGAGAAGGTGATGGACAAGAGTGGAGTGATCTGAGGACGTGACTGTGATCCAAATGAAACTGGATGTGAAAATATGAGAACAGAGACAAAGGAGAGCAGTGACAAGATGAACATGACAAATGATACTAAAATATCCAAGACGGCATAGAGACTAAACATGAACAGAATCAGGTTGGAGAACAAGAAAATCAGGAGCTAAAACTAGAACTGACATGAATAATATCACTGAAGACAAATTTGGTAAATCTGACAAACTTAGTGACACAAGTAATCAAATGCAATCAAAAACAGTGGATCAAAACTAAAGTAAATCAGAACAGAACTCAACATGTGACTGAAGTGTGGTGAACAGAAAACAAGCTGTGACAAAAGTGAAATAACCAGACTGTCAAAAAAGCAGACAAAAGGAAATCAATAAAAAGACTGACAAAAAACATAATGGGTGAGGACCGAGCAGGGGCAAGACCTGACACCTTTGTCACCTTTCCTGCCGTTTTCACCCCAAACTCCATAACATTCAGTCATAGATTGTCCAAACTATACCTTTTTGGAAACTTTATAATCAGACAAGGTAACGTGATGTAGTTTCCATTTGATTTTAGCATCTTTTAATTTTGACCCCTGTGTAATTCTTCAATTGACCTCTACCTGGCTGCCTATTGAAATTCATTGGCCAGTCGTCTTTTTTTAAGTGTAATGTCTAAGGTATATTTGTGCTGAATTTGATCCTTGCATCACCATTTGAAGGATGGTTTCAGTTATCTGCTGCACTAATAAGCCAACAGAGCATGAACCAGCTGCTGTCTGTTAGCTTAAACATGTGTATATAAGACCACCTGAATTAAAGGAGAAATGCTGCTTTTAACAACTGGACCTCATTTCTGACACAAGATACAGTTGTTTACTCACCAGTGTAAGTTTGGTGTCATTAGAAGTCCATAGTTCAAATGACATGTTCAGTTCAAATCTGAAGCAAACATTTTTCTTCTTCTACTAAGGTGGATTAGAACTTTTTTGTGGTACACAGCGCCAACTACTGGACAGGAGGAACCTAGCAGTCAATGTGACTCACTGATTTTAAAATGCAGCTCTTTCAACCAGTCGTGTGGTGCCGTGACATGTCAATCATCTGTGTCCAATCAGATTTCAGGGGAGTCCAGTGAAACCCCAGCGTCCACTCTAGCTCCACCCATGCCAGGAAGTGTTCAACAAGTTTAAGTTTAAATTAAATGATAATCCTTGTTTCCATTGCACATATCGTCGGGGGGGTGGGGGGGGGGGGGGGTGTGTTAATTAGTGATCTTAACAAATCTGATGTGAAAGAAGGTTAATCTGAAACATTAAGGGCCCCATCAGACTTAACATGAATGAGCAGGAATGAAGCCGAATCAGCCAGAATGGGAAAAGAAAGTCAAACTTTGAGGTGCAGTTGGGAGGGACAGACATTCGGACAGCTGTGTATGAATGTCACTTAGAATGTGGGTGGATTCCACCCCGATTGCTTTGTGCACAACCCGTGTGTGTATGCTTACGAATGCAGTTCAACTGTAGTTGGAACACAGTATGAATACTTAGACTGCTGTTAGAATACAGTAAGAATATTAAAAACACACTACAAATGCATTGCGATTACCACCTGAAGTCTGGCTGGAAGGCACGCAGGCAGAGGGGCAGGAAGGACTATGCTTTGCTGTTTTTACAGACCTGCTGTTCCTGTCTCCTGCAATTCAAACGACGTCCAACCAATGAAGTGAAATCATGTTAACCAGGCACTTCTGAATGAGGTACTGAAGTGCATGTAAACAAGCGATCAGAGCATCGCGGTCATCAGCTCACGCACGTGTCCAATAACCACTGCAGCGGCCAGTAATAGGCACCAGTCCGTCATGCAGTTCACTGATCCTATAATCAGAAGGTCCTGGACTACATGTTTCAGGTCATAAACATGATGTCCTTTGAAATCCAGGAAAGGAAACGACTGAATGTGATGACACCTCACACAGGAACTGTGCACTACTTTCCTACTGATGAACTCGTCCCATCTGCTCAGAATGGTGTTAATCAGTGAAATCACCTGCTGGAGTCAGTGGCTGCAAAGAAAACCTGCACCCTCTTGGCCCTTTCTGGAATGTCTTTGGACACCACTGTTCTAAATGGTCATGCACCCAACTGTCTTGCTGAACCTGTTGAGCCTTACGTGCCTCCTTGTACCCTATGGTCGCTGGATGTGGACATATGCTTGGTGTCCCAAGGTTTAAAAAGAAGTCAGTGGGCTTCGGAGCCTTTTCCGGCTGTGCTCCTCCTACCTTGTGGAATAAACTGCCTGTTGAGATTTGAAACACAACTTCAATTGACTGTTTAGGACTAAGTCTTAAAACCTATTTATTGCTTATCATTAGCTTTATGGTTTTTAGCATCTTTTAATTATTTACACCCCGTGTAAATTATAGTTTTATTTGTTTATACTCTGTGATATGAGGGTCTTTGTGAAATGTTGTTCTGGAGTTTGTTCAACACTTTGTTGATTTTTTTTTTTCATTTAAAGTGTTTTAGAATTTTATTATTATTATTATTAAAGTGGTGAGTTCCTGTGGTACTTTATAGACCACCAGAGGTTTATGGGAAATCCCTGGAGTGCATAGAGAAGGTTCAGATTGTGCTGGATGTAAGTAAGCCAGTGGGTCCTCCATGTAGACCTTTTCCTGGTACTTTCACACATATTTGGGTTCAGACAGTGCTTTGAGAGTCTGACTCAAATGTAGGTGTGCCACAGAAATGCAGTCCATTTGACACTGTAGTTAATTTTGGGCCGGTGTATCAATGTTTCCACTGCTGAAGTGCTTCATCTTCTACCAGTGTTTTCTAAACTTCTTCTTTTGCAATGACATGTTCCTATAATGCTGCAGTGATGATGCTGTTGGACATCCTGACCCCAAGAAGGCACCGGGGAGTTCACTCTACTGTGAACCTGTTGGATTATCAGTATTTATCTAACCTGACATAGGAGATATAGGACATCCACTGCAGGTACCACGGGATGGTGTCGAAGCTGACAAAGAACCCAGAAAACAGCAGCACAGGGATGGCTGTTACTGGGCCCACGTATGTCGCCACCTGGAGGAAGAAATACCTAAAAATGAAATTACATGGACATAGTGCAAATAGGACAGGCATTTATCTTCATTACTCTGTCAGCTATGAAGGAAACAAAGGTGATGAGTCGGTGCCAGGTAGGTATCATATCAAGTAGAGCACATGCAAAAGGGCAGATGGTGGTGAATTTTGGA
This sequence comes from Thalassophryne amazonica, assembly GCF_902500255.1. NCBI lineage: Eukaryota > Metazoa > Chordata > Actinopteri > Batrachoidiformes > Batrachoididae > Thalassophryne > Thalassophryne amazonica. Next base: position 39,319 of record NW_022986385.1, on the reverse strand, counting down.
AACAGGGTGGAAGTTGATGTCTTGATATTTATTTTAAGAAGAATGAGCACAGGGTGATGTATAAGAATGGAGGAAGGTGCACACAGGTGGTCTACCTTCTATGTAGGAGATGTGATGTCTGTAATGACTGTAAGGTGGTGGCAGGGGAGAGTGTATCTAGACAGCTTTGTATGGTGGCTTCAAGGTGAAGAAGAGGAAGAGAGTGAGAGCATCCAGAGATGGTTGTGGTGTCTTCTTCTGCAGGCCTCCCGTCCTGTGCGCCAGCATGGACACCCAAAATTTCCTGTATATTTGTTTTGTAATTTTTGTGTTGGTAGCATGGCCCAAGCAGAGGGTCGCCCTTCTGAGTCTGGTCTGCTTGAGGTTTCTTCCTGAGTTTTTTCTTACCACTGTCACCTGTGTTCTTGCTCTGGGGGTTGGTACGTTTAGACCTTACTCATGTGATTTGGTGCTATATAAATGAAATAAACTGAATTAAATTGAACTGAATAGAGCTAAACCAAGGATCAGGTGGAGGAGGCTGATGATGGACAACTGTCATGTGAAATTCAGGGAGGAGGTGAGACAGGATCCTGGTCAGAGATATTGGAAACAACTGCAGATGTGGTGAAGATGACAGATAGGAAGGGACTGAGTGTGACATTTGGACAGCGGAAGGAGACAAGAAGATTTGGTGGAGGAATGAAGATGTTCAGCAAAGTATAAGGAAGACCTTGGTCAATAAAAAAGAATTGGGATAGCTGGAGAGATCAAGAAAGTAGACAGAAATATGGCAGGGATGTATGACATAAAGTGAAGAAAGATGTGGCAAAGGCAGTGCAAAAGGTCAATGTGACAGTGCACACTAAGGAAGGAGAAAAGGACTTGTACTGTTTGGCCAGGCAGAGGGACAGAGCTGGGAAAGATGTGCAGCAGGTTGGGTGATGAAACAAGAGAGAAAGCTGGACAAAGTTGTTGTGAAAGTGTAGTGACACGGACCCACAACAGGGGGCGTAAATGAACGGCCAATAGATGAGCCAAAAAGTAACAATTTAATGTTGTGAAATGTGCACAACGAATATACAGACAATCACAGAATATCATTACAGTCAAATCACATAGGTGACGTGTGGGCAGGCTCGAGGATAGAAGACGTCTGTCCTGAGAAGAGCCGGAACCACACAATTTCCGCCGCCACAGAACCTGGTGAATACTGGAGCCGCCAAGTCCCGAATTCCCAGGTGATCACCGTCCCCGACTGTCGGATCTGGTACTGCTGGCGAGAACAAAGACAGTCAAGTGTAGGTGTGTGTACACCCAGTAACAACAACGGTGAGAATGCCACCTCCACCTCTCACTCTATAACTTGCAGAGTACTGTAGATTCCTCAGGGGAAAAGAGTGCCTTCAATGCTCTCTCAGCTTCCACTGACAGCGGTACCGGTACTCCTGCAAACACTCACAATATACAAACAATATTGTAAAACGGCTGAGGATATTACCTCCAATGAAGTATGATATCTCAGCGATGAGGTGGAGATGACGTCTGGGTTTTATGGAGTGAGATGATGAAGAATGAGTGACAGCTGTCAGGAAGTAATGAGTAACAGCTGTCACTCCCGGCTGTGTCCGTGGCGGCAGCGCCCTCTTGTGCCTGAAGCCCGCACTTCAGGCAGGGCGCCCTCTGGTGGTGGGCCAGCAGTACCTCCTCTTCTGGCGGCCCACACAACATGAAGTGGTGAGAATGAATCATAAAGTGCAAAGGCTTAAGAAGCACATAGGTGTCTGAGTGTTGTGGAACCCAGCGGCCGGACAAGGCAAAGGGCATGGCCACGCCCCATCTGGCTGCAGCACATAGAGATGAAGGGCTGGACTGGCTGTCTGCCTGGGAAGTCACCACCCATGACCTAAGGTGGATCTTTGTTGTGATTGCTGCTGCACAGTGTTGCATCAGCACATAATCCCAGACTTGACTTGAGGACAGCTATGAAGAGGATTAGTGGAATGTCAATTGGTCCAGATAACATCCCAGTGCAGGCAAGAAAAATGTTTCGGAGAGATGGCAGTGGAGTCTTTAAAATCATTTAATGTCAAAGTTATTAACAAAATCTTGAAAAGTGAGTGTCTGCTTGAGGAATGGAAATGGAAAATGCTACTGATTTTTAAGAATAAAGGAGATGTGCAGAGCTGCAGAAGCATCGGAAAGACTGAGAGAAGACGTGAAGATCTGTGATCAATAACAGGGAAGGAGGTACATTTAGGGAATAACCCTGTTGTGTCTGATGATTTGTGGGCTTTCATGCTGGTTTTATGGTCACAAACTGAAAAGAGTTTTACTGGTGATGCATTAGCAGAGTTGGTAAAACAGATATTTGTCCCCGTAATCCGGCATGTCCGCAAATCAACAGACACAAGGGGGCTATTCCCATTCCATCGTTTGCACAGGTTATTTTTCTGTAGGTAATTCTATCGGCAAGGTGTCAAGGCAACATCGCTCCAACAGTGGTGAGGGCACGGAGTAATCCATCAAATGTGAAATGGTAATTCTGTATCAGAATCCACATCGATACCTTCACATGGCATCTTAAATTCACCCATTTCGGCATCATTCTCTCGCTCTGAGCTGACAGCGCCATTATTGACATTTACATAACTGTGCGCGCAGCTGGTCAGGGCGTGGAGTAATACATGAAATGGGAAATGGTCGAATATTTTGCAACTGATATTATACTGTCTGAAATCTCACACAATTAACCAATCAGATTTGCAGAAAAAATGTAATTGGATTAGAATGTGTGCTTGTGGATTTAGAGAAAGCTTATGACAGTTTGCAAGGAGTTGAAAGTTGTGAAGAAGCTGTCTGGAGTGGCAGAGGGTGGTGTAGGACATGTACGAGGACACTGTGACAGCAGTGAGATATGGACTACAGGAATGAAAAAGGCATTCAAGGTGAATGTGGGACGACATCAAAGACCGGCTCTGAGTCCTTTTTTGTTTGCAAGATGGATGAGATCAAATCATGCAGGAGTCTGGGGTTGGGGTTGGGGTTGGTAAGGTCAGACCTTACTTGTGTGAAGGGCCTTGAGGCAACTTTGTTATGACTTGGCACTATATAAATGAAAAAAATAAATAATTGAATTGAGTCTCCATGGACTATGATGATGTGATCTGTTGTGAGAGTAGAGAGCAGACTGAGGTGGAGATACATTCTGGAGACAAGGGGAATGAAAGTCAGTAAGAGCAAGAAGGAGCACCAGTGGAATAGTGACGTTACAAGGAGTAGTGGTGAAGCCAGTTTAAATACTTGGGGTCAACTATCAGAAGTAGTGGAGCGTGTGGTAGAACGGTGAAGAAGAGAGTGCAGGCAGGGTGGAGAGAAACACGGGAAAGAAGCTGTGACACTATCAAAAAGACACGAGGACAGAGCTGAAGATGCTATGATTAACTACATGAAGAGAGCAGGACAATTTAAAGACAACGTCAGAGAGGTGAGACTGTAACAGGATGGGCGTATGCAGAACAGGGGTGCAGGTGACATTAAAGAAGGATGCTGAGGAACCATCGGATAGGAAGAGAAGAAGAAGGAGGCCAAAAAGAAGGTCTATGGATGTGATGGGGGGGGGGACAAGCTGCAGTGGACACGACCAACTGGACATGGATGATGTATTCTTGTCTCCTTGGTGTTTGGCTTGAATGGCGCACTTCTAATAAACACAAGGTTATAATCATTTCTTTTACTCCTGTTACTTGAGCGGTGTGGTTAAAAAAACAGAATGAACTGCTGGGTTTACTGAAGAAGGTATGTGAGCTGAGAAAACTGATGCAAGAAAAAGACAATAAAACTATTATGATATGATGATGATGATGATGATGTTATTGGAACAGGATTGAACACTAGACATCAATCATACACCAGGGTAGCAGCTAACAGCGCTGGAACTATGGGTGAAACGCAGGAAGAAACACTTTCCCTGGAGCAGCAGATCATCATTTTTTTTTGTCAAAGGACATCCACATTAGTAACAGTAAGACTGCAGATTGTTGCTCATTACCTATGAAGGATAACAAGGCCAAACCAACCATTATCATCACGTTTGAGAACAGGAAAATTAAGAATGATTTGTTGAAGCAGGCCAGGAAATTGAGAGGAACAAATGTGTACATTAATGAACACTTGACAAAGAAAAATGCTGATATAGCAAGAGAAGCTAGAATCCTCCGGAAGCAACAGAAAATTCAGGCGACTTGGACAAGAAATTGTAAAGTGATAATTAAGACAAATGGAGCACCGGAAGAAGTTAAGTTATAGTGATCAGATTTATGGAGAAGCTATTACCACCCTAAAAAATGATTTACGTCTGCAAGATTGGAATTCCATTTATATGGAGAATGATGCCAATTTAGCATATGTTGAATTCGAAAATATATTTCTTGATATATATAACAAAAATTGTCCAATTCTACATTACAGTGTAAATAACAAGTATAAGGCTCATCCATGGATGACAAAGGGACTGCAGCTGGTGTGTAAGAAGAATGTTATATAGAGACTTTATTAGAAATAAATCAACTGAGGCAGAAATTAAATATAAGTACTATAAAATATATATTAACAACCATTATGCGGAATTGTAAAAAATCATACTTTGGAAAAATTCTAAACGATAATAAAAATAACAAAGTAAACATGGAAAATACTGAATAGTATTTTAAGAAATAAACCCAAATCAAAGAATTACCCAACTTATTTTACTTATAATAATAAAGATGAATACGACATGAACCAAGTAGTGAACAGTTTTAATACATTTTTTGCTAATATTGGCCCAGATTTAGCAGTTCACATTCTACACACTACATGGGTAAACCAGCAATTAATTGAGAGAAATCCATATACTATGTTTCTTGGCCCAGTTGATGAGAGGGAAATTGTTATGTTAGTCAGCACCTGTAAAAGTAAAAAGTCAACTGATCATAATGATATACATATGACCTTAGTAAAGCAGATAATTACAGAAATTGCTAAAACATTAGCATATATATTTAATAAATCATTTCAAACGGGAATTGTTCCAAATGGTATGAAAGTGGCAAAGGTGATACCTTTATTTAAATCTGGTGACAAACATCTTTTTACTAACTATCAATCAATCAATCAATTTTTTATATAGCGCCAAATCACAACAAACAGTTGCCCCAAGGCGCTTTATATTGTAAGGCAAGGCCATACAATAATTATGTAAAACCCCAACGGTCAAAACGACCCCCTGTGAGCAAGCACTTGGCTACAGTGGGAAGGAAAAACTCCCTTTTAACAGGAAGAAACCTCCAGCAGAACCAGGCTCAGGGAGGGGCAGTCTTCTGCTGAGACTGGTTGGGGCTGAGGGAGAGAACCAGGAAAAAGACATGCTGTGGAGGGGAGCAGAGATCAATCACTAATGATTAAATGCAGAGTGGTGCATACAGAGCAAAAAGAGAAAGAAACAGTGCATCATGGGAACCCCCCAGCAGTCTAAGTCTATAGCAGCATAACTAAGGGATGGTTCAGGGTTACCTGATCCAGCCCTAACTATAAGCTTTAGCAAAAAGGAAAGTTTTAAGCCTAATCTTAAAAGTAGAGAGGGTGTCTGTCTCCCTGATCTGAATTGGGAGCTGGTTCCACAGGAGAGGAGCCTGAAAGCTGAAGGCTCTGCCTCCCATTCTACTCTTACAAACCCTAGGAACTACAAGTAAGCCTGCAGTCTGAGAGCGAAGCGCTCTATTGGGGTGATATGGTACTACGAGGTCCCTAAGATAAGATGGGACCTGATTATTCAAAACCTTATAAGTAAGAAGAAGAATTTTAAATTCTATTCTAGAATTAACAGGAAGCCAATGAAGAGAGGCCAATATGGGTGAGATATGCTCTCTCCTTCTAGTCCCCGTCAGTACTCTAGCTGCAGCATTTTGAATTAACTGAAGGCTTTTTAGGGAACTTTTAGGACAACCTGATAATAATGAATTACAATAGTCCAGCCTAGAGGAAATAAATGCATGAATTAGTTTTTCAGCATTACTCTGAGACAAGACCTTTCTGATTTTAGAGATATTGCATAAATGCAAAAAAGCAGTCCTACATATTTGTTTAATATGCGCTTTGAATGACATATCCTGATCAAAAATGACTCCAAGATTTCTCACAGTATTACTAGAGGTCAGGGTAATGCCATCCAGAGTAAGGATCTGGTTAGACACCATGTTTCTAAGATTTGTGGGGCCAAGTACAATAACTTCAGTTTTATCTGAGTTTAAAAGCAGGAAATTAGAGGTCATCCATGTCTTTATGTCTGTAAGACAATCCTGCAGTTTAGCTAATTGGTGTGTGTCCTCTGGCTTCATGGATAGATAAAGCTGGGTATCATCTGCGTAACAATGAAAATTTAAGCAATACTGTCTAATAATACTGCCTAAGGGAAGCATGTATAAAGTGAATAAAATTGGTCCTAGCACAGAACCTTGTGGAACTCCATAATTAACTTTAGTCTGTGAAGAAGATTCCCCATTTACATCAACAAATTGTAATCTATTAGACAAATATGATTCAAACCACCGCAGCGCAGTGCCTTTAATACCTATGGCATGCTCTAATCTCTGTAATAAAATTTTATGGTCAACAGTATCAAAAGCAGCACTGAGGTCTAACAGAACAAGCACAGAGATGAGTCCACTGTCCGAGGCCATAAGAAGATCATTTGTAACCTTCACTAATGCTGTTTCTGTACTATGATGAATTCTAAAACCTGACTGAAACTCTTCAAATAGACCATTCCTCTGCAGATGATCAGTTAGCTGTTTTACAACTACCCTTTCAAGAATTTTTGAGAGAAAAGGAAGGTTGGAGATTGGCCTATAATTAGCTAAGATAGCTGGGTCAAGTGATGGCTTTTTAAGTAATGGTTTAATTACTGCCACCTTAAAAGCCTGTGGTACATAGCCAACTAACAAAGATAGATTGATCATATTTAAGATCGAAGCATTAAATAATGGTAGGGCTTCCTTGAGCAGCCTGGTAGGAATGGGGTCTAATAAACATGTTGATGGTTTGGATGAAGTAACTAATGAAAATAACTCAGACAGAACAATCAGAGAGAAGGAGTCTAACCAAATACCGGCATCACTGAAAGCAGCCAAAGATAACGATACGTCTTTGGGATGGTTATGAGTAATTTTTTCTCTAATAGTTAAAATTTTGTTAGCAAAGAAAGTCATGAAGTCATTACTAGTTAAAGTTAATGGAATACTCAGCTCAATAGAGCTCTGACTCTTTGTCAGCCTGGCTACAGTGCTGAAAAGAAACCTGGGGTTGTTCTTATTTTCTTCAATTAGTGATGAGTAGAAAGATGTCCTAGCTTTACGGAGGGCTTTTTTATAGAGCAACAGACTCTTTTTCCAGGCTAAGTGAAGATCTTCTAAATTAGTGAGACGCCATTTCCTCTCCAACTTACGGGTTATCTGCTTTAAGCTACGAGTTTGTGAGTTATACCACGGAGTCAGACACTTCTGATTTAAAGCTCTCTTTTTCAGAGGAGCTACAGCATCCAAAGTTGTCTTCAATGAGGATGTAAAACTATTGACGAGATACTCTATCTCCCTTACAAAGTTTAGGTAGCTACTCTGCACTGTGTTGGTATATGGCATTAGAGAACATAAAGAAGGAATCATATCCTTAAACCTAGTTACAGCGCTTTCTGAAAGACTTCTAGTGTAATGAAACTTATTCCCCACTGCTGGGTAGTCCATCAGAGTAAATGTAAATGTTATTAAGAAATGATCAGACAGAAGGGAGTTTTCAGGGAATACTGTTAAGTCTTCTATTTCCATACCATAAGTCAGAACAAGATCTAAGATATGATTAAAGTGGTGGGTGGACTCATTTACTTTTTGAGCAAAGCCAATAGAGTCTAATAATAGATTAAATGCAGTGTTGAGGCTGTCATTCTCAGCATCTGTGTGGATGTTAAAATCGCCCACTATAATTATCTTATCTGAGCTAAGCACTAAGTCAGACAAAAGGTCTGAAAATTCACAGAGAAACTCACAGTAACGACCAGGTGGACGATAGATAATAACAAATAAAACTGGTTTTTGGGACTTCCAATTTGGATGGACAAGACTAAGAGACAAGGTTTCAAATGAATTAAAGCTCTGTCTGGGTTTTTGATTAATTAATAAGCTGGAATGGAAGATTGCTGCTAATCCTCCGCCTCGGCCCGTGCTACGAGCGTTCTGGCAGTTAGTGTGACTCGGGGGTGTTGACTCATTTAAACTAACATATTCATCCTGCTGTAACCAGGTTTCTGTTAGGCAGAATAAATCAATATGTTGATCAATTATTATATCATTTACCAACAGGGACTTAGAAGAGAGAGACCTAATGTTTAATAGACCACATTTAACTGTTTTAGTCTGTGGTGCAGTTGAAGGTGCTATATTATTTTTTCTTTTTGAATTTTTATGCTTAAATAGATTTTTGCTGGTTATTGGTGGTCTGGGAGCAGACACCGTCTCTACGGGGATGGGGTAATGAGGGGATGGCAGGGGGAGAGAAGCTGCAGAGAGTTGTGTAAGACTACAACTCTGCTTCCTGGTCCCAACCCTGGATAGTCACGGTTTGGAGGATTTAAGAAAATTGGCCAGATTTCTAGAAATGAGAGCTGCTCCATCCAAAGTGGGATGGATGCCATCTCTCCTAACAAGACCAGGTTTTCCCCAGAAGCTTTGCCAATTATCTATGAAGCCCACCTCATTTTTTGGACACCACTCAGACAGCCAGCAATTCAAGGAGAACATGCGGCTAAACATGTCACTCCCGGTCCGATTGGGGAGGGGCCCAGAGAAAACTACAGAGTCCGACATTGTTTTGCAAAGTTACACACCGATTTAATGTTAATTTTAGTGACCTCCGATTGGCGTAACCGGGTGTCATTACTGCTGACGTGAATTACAATCTTACCAAATTTACGCTTAGCCTTAGCCAGCAGTTTCAAATTTCCTTCAATGTCGCCTGCTCTGGCCCCCGGAAGACAATTGACTATGGTTGCTGGTGTCGCTAACTTCACATTTCTCAAAACAGTCGCCAATAACCAGAGTTTGATCCTCGGCGGGTGTGTCATCGAGTGGGGAAAAACGGTTAGAGATGTGAACGGGTTGGCGGTGTACACGGGGCTTCTGTTTAGAACTACGCTTCCTCCTCACAGTCACCCAGTCAGCCTGCTTTCCCGGCTGCTCGGGATCTGCCAGGGGGGAACTAACGGCGGCTAAGCTACCTTGGTCCGCACCGACTACAGGGGCCTGGCTAGCTGTAGAATTTTCCACGGTGCGGAGCCGAGTCTCCAATTCGCCCAGCCTGGCCTCCAAAGCTACGAATAAGCTACACTTATTACAAGTACCGTTACTGCTAAAGGAGGCCGAGGAATAACTAAACATTTCACACCCAGAGCAGAAAAGTGCGGGAGAGACAGGAGAAGCCGCCATGCTAAATCGGCTAAGAGCTAGTAGCTACGCTAAGCTAGTGGATTCCTAAAAACACGCAAAGTGAATAATGTGTAAATAATTTAGAGGTGATTCAGCAGAAGGAGTGCTTTAGTTAAGGCACGTAAAGATTACACTGGGAAACAAATCGTAATCTAGATAACTAGATCAATCTAACTGCGCAGATTAAACAGCTAACAGATACAGAAAAACACCGCTGTGCTCCGGAACAGGAAGTGATACAATACCGCAGTGAGAGCCAACCACCAAATTTAACTACAGGCCTGTGTCTATATTGTCACAGTTTTCTAAGATACTGGATAAACTTTACAATAACAGACAGGATAAATTTATTGAACTACACAACTTGCTTGATGACTGTCAGTATAGTTTTAGAGTGAAATGGTCCACTGCTTTGGCTTTGTGCAATGCAATTGAAGAGATCAATAAACATGTGGATCAAACGGAATTATTAATAGGTCTATTTATTGACTTAAAAAAGGCTTTCGACACAATCAATCATAACATATTATTTCAAAAGTTGGAACTTTATGGGATTAGAGGAGTGCCTCTGAACTGGATTAAAGGAGGAAAGCAGTTTGTTAAAATCGGGGACTGCTGTTCTGCATATCTGTTTGTGGGGTTCCCCAGGGCTCTCTGCTGGGACTTAAGTTTTTAAGTTTTCAATGTGTTTAAAGCAGTTCTCTTTGCTGATGACACAAACCTGTTTTGTTCTGGAGACATTTTGCAGAAATTATTGTTTGATTTGATACTTGAAATGATAAAGTTGAAGAGTTGGTTTGACATGAACAAACTGTCATTAAATTGGTCTAAAACTAAAATGATGTTATTTGGAAATTATGAACATTATGTACAGTTAAATATACTTGGAGTAAATATAGATTATGTCAAGGAGAATAAGTTGTTCAGTGTGATTATTGATGATAAAATTAACTAGGAAGCTCATATTCAACATATCCAAAAGAAAGTTTCTAAATGTATTGCAGTATTAAATAAGGTAAAGTACATTCTAGATGGTAAATCATTACACACTCTGTATTGTGCATTGATTGCATCTTACTTGACTCACTGTGCTGAAGTTTGGGGTAATAACTATAAAACTACATTACAATCATTACTCATTCTTCAAAAAAGAGCATTAAGAATAGTTCACAATTCAGGGTTTGGGATCATAACAATCTGTTGTTTATTAAATCAAAGATATTAAAACGTTATGATATGATTTCATTTAAGACTGTTCAGTTGATGCATAAACCGAAAAATAAACAATTACCTTTCAGACTTCAAGAATATTTTATGCAGAGAGAAGGAATGTATAATTTAAGGGGTTTGTATCATTTTAAATTGCTGGCGCTCGGTCAACTTGGAAATTCTTTTGTGTCTCCATTTGTGGCCCAAAAAAATGTAATAATATACCAGAGAAACTTAAGAGATGTCCAGATATCAACAGGTTCAAATATTTATACAAAGAAATGCTATTTTCTAGATATGTATTAGATGAGTGTGGTTGAGTTGTGTTATATGTAGATGCTGTTATACTGGAACCTAGAGCTGAAACAACTAATCGAGTTAATCAGTTAAAATCAATTATTAAAATAGTTGTCAACTAATTTAGTCATCGATTAGTTGCTAAATAACTTTGTTTTACCACAAATGTTTCGTTTCTTCCATATAATCAACCGAGCTTTGCTTTGAATCTTGAACCAATGAAGGAGTGCTTCGAGCTGCTGCTTCGTTGGTGTTGTGAAAGTGTAGTGACACGGACCCACAACAGGGGGCGCAAATGAACGGCCAATAGATGAGCCAAAAAGTAACAATTTAATGTTGTGAAATGTGCACAACGAATATACAGACAATCTCAGAATATAATTACAGTCAATCCACAAAGGTGACGTGTGGGCAGGCTCGAGGATAGAAGACGTCTGTCCTGAGAAGAGCCGGAACCACACGATTTCCGCCGGCACAGAACCTGGTGAATACTGGAGCCGCCAAGTCCCGAATTCCCAGGTGATCACCGTCCCCGACTGTCGGATCTGGTACTGCTGGCGAGAACAAAGACAGTCAAGTGTGGGTGTGTGTACACCCAGTAACAATAACGGTGGGAATGCCACCTCCACCTCTCACTCAGAATGCTGATGTATTTACAGTAATCCCTCAGAGGAAAAGAGTGCCGTCCTGCACTCACTCAGCCTCCACAGGAAGAGGGACCGGTACTCCTGCAAACACTCACAATATACAGCTTATAAGGAAACACAAATGGCTGAGGATATTACCTCCAATGAAGTATGATATCTCGGCAATGAGGTGGAGATGACATCTGGGTTTTATGGAGTGAGATGATGAAGAATAAGTGACAGCTGTCAGGAAGTAATGAGTAACAGCTGTCACTCCCAGCTGTGTCCGTGGCGGCAGCGCCCTCTCGTGCCTGAAGCCCGCACTTCAGGCAGGGCGCCCTCTGGTGGTGGGCCAGCAGTACCTCCTCTTCTGGCGGCCCACACAACAGGACCCCCCCCTCAACGGGCGCCAGACCAGGTTTGTCGGGGTGTAGAAGTCGGCCAGGAGGGCCGGATCCAGGATGAAGCTCCTCTTCACCCAGGAGCGTTCTTCGGGTCCATACCCCTCCCAGTCCACCAGATACTGGAACCCCCGGCCCATTCGACGGACGTCCAGGAGCCGGCGCACTGTCCAAGCCGGCTCCCCGTCAATGATCCGGGCAGGAGGCAGCGCCGGACCGGGAGCACAGAGGGGTGAGGTGTGGTGAGGCTTGATCCTGGACACATGAAAAACCGGGTGGATCCGCAGTGAAGCTGGGAGTCGGAGCTTCACTGCGGCAGGACTGAGGATTTTGAGGATCTGGAAAGGTCCAATGTAACGGTCCTTCAACTTGGGGGAGTCCACTTGGAGGGGGATGTCCAAACACACCTCAAATGGGGAGAGGCCGGTGGCAGAAGACACCTGGCTGTTATGCGCATACTTGATCCAGGCCAGATGGTTACTCCAGGCCGTCGGGTGCGCGGATGTGACGCAGCGGAGGGTCTGTTCCAGTTCCTGGTTGGCCTGCTCTGCCTGTCCGTTCGTCTGTGGATGGTACCCGGACGAGAGGCTCACGGTGGCCCCCAGTTCCCTGCAGAAGCTCCTCCAGATGTGTGAGGAGAACTGGGGACCACGATCAGAGACGATGTCGGTGGGTATCCCATGCAGACGGACGACGTGGTGGACCAGGAGGTCTGCTGTCTCCTGGGCTGTTGGGAGCTTCGGGAGGGCCACGAAGTGGGCCGCCTTGGAGAATCAGTCCACTATCGTGAAGATGGTGGTGTTGCCCTGGGACGGCGGGAGGCCCGTAACGAAATCCAGGCCGATGTGGGACCAGGGGCAATGAGGCACCGGTAACGGCTGGAGAAGTCCTTGGGACCTTTTATGGTCTGCCTTGCCCCTGGCACAGGTGGTGCAGGCCTGGATATACTCCCGGACGTCGGCCTCCATAGACGCCCACCAGAAGCGCTGCTGGACAACTGCCACGGTCCTTCGCACCCCTGGATGACAGGAGAGCTTAAAACCGTGACAGAAGTCCAAGACTGCAGCGCTGGCCTCTGGTGGGACGTATAAACGGTTCTTCGGACCTGTACCTGGGTCCGGGCTCCGTGCCAGGGCCTCCCGGACGATCTTCTCCACGTCCCAGGTGAGGGTGGCCACGATAGTGGACTCTGGCAGGATGGGCTCCGGTGGATCCGACAGTGCAGTTTTGACCTCCTCTTCGTGTACCCGGGACAAGGCATCCGACCTCTGGTTCTTGGTCCTGGGGCGATAGGTGATCCGGAAGTCAAAACGCCCGAAGAACAGTGACCAGCGGGCTTGCCTGGGGTTCAGCCGCTTGGCGGTCCTGATATACTCCAGGTTCCGATGGTCAGTGAAAACCGTGAACGGCACAGACGCTCCCTCCAACAGGTGTCTCCACTCCTCAAGAGCCTCTTTCACCGCAAGGAGTTCTCGATTGCCGACGTCATAGTTCCGTTCAGCCAGGGTCAACCTGCGTGAAAAGTAGGCACACGGGTGAAGAACCTTATCGGTCTCTCCGCTCTGGGACAGCACAGCTCCTATCCCTGAGTCAGAGGCGTCCACTTCAACCACGAACTGGCGGCTAGGGTCGGGCTGCACCAAAACTGGCGCAGTAGAGAACCGTCGTTTCAACTCCTTGAACGCGGCTTCGCACCGATCCGACCAGGTGAAGGGGACTTTTGGAGAGGTCAAGGCTGTCAGGGGGCTAACTACCTGACTGTAGCCCTTAATGAACCTCCTATAGAAATTAGCGAAGCCGAGGAACTGTTGCAGCTTCCTACAGCTTGTTGGTTGGGGCCAATCTCTCACCGCCGCAACCTTGGCCGGATCAGGGGCGACGGAGTTAGAGGAGATGATAAACCCCAGGAAGGACAAAGACGTGCGGTGAAACTCGCACTTCTCGCCCTTCACAAACAGTCGGTTCTCTAACAACCGCTGCAGGACCTGACGTACATGCTGGACATGGGTCTCAGGATCCGGAGAAAAGATGAGAATATCGTCCAGATATACGAAGACGAATCGGTGCAGGAAGTCCCGCAAGACGTCGTTAACCAAGGCTTGGAACGTCGCGGGGGCGTTGGGGAGGCCGAACGGCATGACCAGGTACTCAAAGTGACCTAACGGGGTGTTAAATGCCGTCTTCCATTCGTCTCCCTTCAGGATCCGAACCAGGTGATACGCATTTCTAAGATCCAGCTTAGTAAAGATTTTGGCTCCATACAGGGGGGTGAACACGGAATCCAACAATGGCAACGGGTATCGATTGCGAACCGTAATCTCATTCAGCCCCCTGTAATCAATGCATGGACGGAGTCCGCCATCTTTCTTGCCCACAAAAAAGAAACCTGCCCCCATCGGGGAGGTGGAGTTCCGGATCAGCCCGGCAGCTAATGAGTCCCGGATTTAGGTCTCCATTGATTCGCGCTCAGGTCGTGAGAGGTTGTACAGCCTGCTGGACGGGAACTCAGTGCCTGTAACCAAATCAATGGCACAATCGTACGGACGGTGCGGGGGAAGGGTGAGTGCCAGATCCTTGCTGAAGACGTCAGCAAGATCGTGGTACTCAACCGGCACTGCCATCAGATTGGGAGGGACTTTGACCTCCTCCTTAGCCTGTAAACCGGGAGGAACCGAGGATCCTAAACACACCCGATGGCAGGTTTTGCTCCACTGAACCACCACCCCAGACGGCCAATCAATCCGGGGATTGTGCTTCAACATCCATGGGAAGCCCAAAATCACGCGGGAGGTAGAAGGAGTTACAAAAAACTCAATCTCCTCCCGATGGTTTCCAGACACCACCAGAGTTACTGGTTGTGTCTTGTGTGTGATTAAAGGGAGGAGGGTGCCATCTAGTGCCTGCACCTGCAATGGCAAAGGAAGCGCCACCAGAGGGAGCCCTACCTCCCTTGACCATCTGCTGTCTAGCAAATTCCCTTCTGACCCCGTGTCCACCAGTGCTGGGGTTTGAAGGGTTAAATCCCCGCTCAGGATTGTAACTGGGAGTCGTGTGGCAACCTGTGTGTGTCCCACGTGAATGTTTTGACCCCCCCTTAGCCCAGTCTCTGAGGGCGGTTGTTGTTGTGGCCGTTTGGGGCAGTTTTTCTGTGTGTGCTCTTTTGAGCTGCAGAGAAAACATTCCCCACGGATCAGCCTGTTCATTTTGGCCCTGTGCGTTTCACTAACAACGTCAGCAGGGGGAGCTGTTGCCCCAGAGAGCGCTGTGGCTGTGGAGCGTGGGGAGGGCGGCCTCTTTTCGAAACCGGAAGGGAGAGGGGCGGCGCGTATCTGGCCACGTCCTTCGCCTCGCTCCCGACGGCGTTCCTCCAACCGATTGTCTAACCGTATAACGAGATCGATAAGTCCATCTAAATCCCGCGGTTCCTCCTTAGCAACCAAATGCTCCTTCAGGACTAACGACAGTCCGTTTATGAAGGCGGCGCGGAGCGCAACGTCATTCCAGCCAGACCTCGCAGCCGCGATGCGGAAGTCGACTGCAAATTCGGCTGCACATCGGCGCCCCTGTCGCATTGACAGCAGCATTGTTGAAGCGGTCTCTCCTCTGTTAGGGTGATCAAACACTGTTCTGAACTCCCCCACAAACCCAGTGTATGCTGATAACAACCGTGAGTTCTGTGCCCAGAGCGCCATAGCCCAGGCACGTGCCTTACCCCGAAGCAGAGCAATCACATAAGCTATTATACTAGCATCTGACGCGTACATGACGGGAAGTTGTGAGAAGACGAGCGAACACTGCATGAGAAAGTCCGCGCACGTCTCCACACAACCTCCGTACGGCTCAGGAGGGCTTATGTATGCTTCAGGGGATGGCGGAAGGGGTTGTTGAACCACCACTGGAACGTTCATATCCTGCACAGGGTCGGCAGGAGGAGGAGCTGCAGCAGCGCCCTGAGCGCTCGCCGCCATCTGCGCGGAGAGAGCCTCCACCCTGCGGTTCAGGAGGATGTTTTGCTCGGCCATTTGATCCAACCGAGCCATAAAGGCGGTGAGAATGTGCTGCAGCTCACCAATCACGCCTCCTGCAGACGCCTGCGCTCCCTGCTCTCCCATTGGTCGTTCAACAGCCGGGTGACGCCCCTCGGAGTCCATGACGCTGGCCGAGATATCCTGTTGTGAAAGTGTAGTGACACGGACCCACAACAGGGGGCGCAAATGAACGGCCAATAGATGAACCAAAAAGTAACAATTTAATGTTGTGAAATGTGCACAACGAATATACAGACAATCTCAGAATATAATTACAGTCAATCCATAAAGGTGACGTGTGGGCAGGCTCGAGGATAGAAGACGTCTGTCCTGAGAAGAGCCGGAACCACACGATTTCCGCTGCCACAGAACCTGGTGAATACTGGAGCCGCCAAGTCCCGAATTCCCAGGTGATCACCGTCCCCGACTGTCGGATCTGGTACTGCTGGCGAGAACAAAGACAGTCAAGTGTGGGTGTGTGTACACCCAGTAACAACAACGGTGGGAATGCCACCTCCACCTCTCACTCAGAATGCTGATGTATTTACAGTAATCCCTCAGAGGAAAAGAGTGCCGTCCTGCACTCACTCAGCCTCCACAGGAAAAGGGGCCGGTACTCCTGCAAACACTCACAATATACAGCTTATAAGGAAACACAAATGGCTGAGGATATTACCTCCAATGAAGTATGATATCTCGGCAACGAGGTGGAGATGACATCTGGGTTTTATGGAGTGAGATGATGAAGAATGAGTGACAGCTGTCAGGAAGTAATGAGTAACAGCTGTCACTCCCGGCTGTGTCCGTGGCGGCAGCGCCCTCTCGTGCCTGAAGCCCGCACTTCAGGCAGGGCGCCCTCTGGTGGTGGGCCAGCAGTACATCCTCTTCTGGCGGCCCACACAACAGTTGGTTTCATTTGTTTTATTTTGCTTTATCTTAATTTTTTCCCACTAAAACCCTAAAAAGCATATGTCTGTGAGGAATATTTACCTTTTTTATGTTAAACTGACCTGTTATGGTCTTCTGAAACAGTTGATAGATGTATTTTATGCTAATGCTGAACGTGTTAGCGTATCTATGGCGTTTTCAATGTTAAAGTTAGCATTAAGCTGCTGGCATTTCAGCACATTTGTGCATTTGTTTTCTGTATAATAATTAATGGTTCAGTGTTTGTTGTTGTAAAAGAGTCAAATGTATTACAAATTGTAATATTTTTAAACTTATTTTTATTTATATATTAATAATAATAGCAACAATAATAATAGTAATAATATAACTAATAATGCTACAATACAATTTTAGAGAAAGAAACACGAGTCACATGTGTCATTGTCAAATGACCACATAGTTTACAAGTTATACAGAGAATGTTGCACATATAATGAGTCGGCTACAGTTTTTGATTTAGGTTTTATGGTTAACCGGTTATGCTAATTGCTCATTTGCAGCAACAAAATTACCTCTTTTTTCACCATATATTTTGCAATATTTATATGTTTCAATGTTGTTTTATGGCAACTCAGCACTTTGATAAAGCAATGTCATTTGAAATAACTATTTTTGTTCTTTATTATAAACTGTTTTATCCTTTATTATTTTATATTTCAACAGCCAAGGGACATTTGACGATTTGTTGATTTTCAAGTATTTTAAGTTCACAAATAATCTTCTGTTGTTAAATAAAGTGATGGAAGGAGACAAAAATTGTTTCCCTGGAACATTTTTAAAAAATTTCCCGCTAATCCGATTAATCAATTAATCGATTAATCGTGTCGAAACCCCATCAGATTCATCAATGATCCAAATATGTTTTTGATTTGTTGCAGCCCTACTGGAACCTTTGTTTTGTGTGTGTGTGTTTGTTTAGTTGTTTTGGGTGCTGTCTGCAGAAATATTTGACTTCTTTTATCTGTAGCTATGTGCTGTTGTTTGTTGTGTGTGGGCCACCAGAAGAGGATGTACTGCTGGCCCACCACCAGAGGGCGCCCTGCCTGAAGTGCGGGCTTCAGGCACGAGAGGGCGCTGCCGCCACGGACACAGCCGAGAGTGACAGCTGTCACTCATTAATTCCTGACAGCTGTCACTCATTCTTCATCATATCACTCCATAAAACCCAGATGTCATCTCCACCTCATCGCCGAGATATCGTACTTCATTGGAGGTAATATTCTCTGCCAGCATTCAGTGATTTCCAGAGCTATTGTGTTGCAGCTGTCAACCAGAGGACCGGCGTGGGTCACGACTGTTTCGTCCTACGTCCGTCAGATAAGTGGTTAAACAGACGCTGCACGAGTGTGTGTTAGAGGTGGAGGTGGCATTCCCACCGTTGTTGTTACTGGGTGTACACACACCCACACTTGACTGTCTTTGTTCTTCGCCAGCAGTACCAGATCCGACAGTCGGGGACGGTGATCACCTGGGAATTCGGGACTTGGCGGCTCCAGTATTCACCAGGTTCTGTGGCGGCGGAAATCGTGTGGTTCCGGCTCTTCTCAGGACAGACGTCTTCTATCCTCGAGCCTGCCCACACGTCACCTTTGTGGATTGACTGTTATCAGATTCTGAGATTGTCTGTGTATTCGTTGTGCACCTTCACAACATTAAATTGTTACTTTTTGGCTCATCTATTGACCGTTCATTTGCGCCCCCTGTTGTTCAGATTGTGTTTGGATATAAACGTCTATGATCACGTATATATACCTGGTTTGATTTGACTTTATACAGGAGTGTAGGCATTGATAAGCGTTGCTTCTGCCTACACCTTTAGGCACCATGTATTTTGTTTATTTTCTTATATTTCTTTTTGCCTTTGACTTTTCTGTTGTGAGTTTGGTTGTTTGTATACAAGCAAATTTCTGTTATGCATGGGTGTCTAATAAATTCAAACACTTCTGTTAGTTTTTAAGTCTAACCGTTGCAAATTTTAGCTCATTATTTTACTCCTGTGTGAATCTTAGGAGTGGTTAGCATTTTTATTAGCAGTTAGCTTGTGCTAGCTTGGCTACACACTTGTATTTTCTGGTGCACAAATGACATTAGATTGCACTCTACATTAATCTTGTGTGATGTTGACAGAAAGGGTGGCTCCCTTAGAGAGCCGTGCCCATAAGATAGAGCAGCTTCTTAGTTCTGTGGAGTTAGATGTTACAGGCACATAGACGAGCATAGTGTTGGGCCAGCTAGCGTGTCCATTAGCTTAGTAACGCTGGCTGAAGAGGATGGCTTTTGGACTGGAAGAAGTCACGTAGGGCCTAGTGCCCAGTTGTGGTACCCGGATCACGGCTGCCACTGTGAACTGTTTTTCAACCTTGGACATGTCTGTTGATAGCTTTCCAAGTCCACGGGTGCCTTCTACCCCTACCTCTGGGCCAAAAGGCTGTGCATTAGTGATAGGGGATCCTATCACCTGCAAAGTTAGATTACAGATGCCAGCTGACTTCAAATGTATTCCGTGGGCCACCACACATGACATTGCCTCTCACCTTAGGGTGCTGACATTGCAGACGAATAGTGAGCCAAAGGAACATAACACTAGATAAAGCCACATAGTAATTCATGTCGACACCAATGACATTAGGATGAGACACTTGTAGGTCACAAAAGTGGACATAGAGAAGACTTGTGACCTCACCAGAAAGAAGTGTCAGCATCAATTTATAGTCTCTGGGCCCGTCCACTCACAGGGTAATGATGAGGTGTTTAGCAGGCTGTCACCATTGAACAGGGACCTGGCAGGGTTGTAGCTAGGACCATTTTAGTGCTGGGTACATTATGTGATTGGGGGTCACAGCTACAGGGTTTTACGAAGTCTGTTAGAAAACTATCCGACCTTTTTATTTTTTGCAAAAACAATATGGAATTGAATCATGTGCGCTTGCATCAGCCAAGCTTGAACCTTCGTGCGCATGCGTGAGTTTTTTCACGCTTGTCGGTTGCGTCATTCGCCTGTGAGCAGGCTTTGAGTGAGCAGTGGTCCAGTCCCCTCGTCTGATTTTTATTGTGAGGAAAATGAATGATTTGGAGCTTTGCTGCATCAAATTTTTCCAGAAACTGTGAGAGACAGCCAGGTGGAAACCATTCGGAACATTCAGACGGCTTTCAGGGCTTATAGTTAGGGCTGGATCAGGTGACCCTAAACCATCCCTTAGTTATGCTGCTATAGACGTAGAATGCTGGGGGGTTCCCATGATGCACTGTTTCTTTCTCTTTTTGCTCTGTATGCACCACTCTGCATTTAATCATTAGTGATCGATCTCTGCTCCCCTCCACAGCATGTCTTTTTCCTGGTTCTCTCCCTCAGCCCCAACCAGTCCCAGCAGAAGACTGCCCCTCCCTGAGCCTGGTTCTGCTGGAGGTTTCTTCCTGTTAAAAGGGAGTTTTTCCTTCCCACTGTAGCCAAGTGCTTGCTCACAGGGGGTCGTTTTGACCGTTGGGGTTTTACATAATTATTGTATGGCCTTGCCTTACAATATAAAGCGCCTTGGGGCAACTGTTTGTTGTGATTTGGCGCTATATAAAAAAATTGATTGATTGATTGATTGATTCTGGAGTTTTTGTCATGAAAAGAGGTGCGGAGGAATTCCTCCGCACCTCTTTTCATGACAAAAACTCCCATAACAGTGTAATGTGCCGAAAAAGTGGTATGTCCACCTCTTCTGCCATTTCTGTAGTAGTCAGATGACATCCCGGATCAACACAGCGTTCAGTTTGGAAATGATCTGAGTCGTTTCAGCCTGTCGATCGCCGCTCGGAGCACGGCCCACCCTCCGCCATTGTGCGCCATCTTAAAACCGGTTTTAACACTCCTCAATCTGTGTGATCCCCATAGAATCATCCCTGAAAGCCGTCTGAATCTTCCGAATGGTTTCCACCTGGCTGTCTCTCACAGTTTCTGGAAAAATTTGATGCAGCAAAGCTCCAAATCATTCAGACATTTTCCTCACAATAAAAATCCGACGAGGGGGGTGGACCACTGCTCACTCAAAGCGTGCTCACAGGTGAATGACGCAACCGATGGGCGTGAAAAACTCAAGCATGCGCACGAAGGTTCAAGCTTGGCTGATGCAATCACACGATTCAAATCCATATAGTTTTTGCAAAAAATAAAAAGGTCGGATAGTTTTCTAATAGACCTCATATACCTCTAAAACATCATTGGCAAGCCCTATTTTAACTAATTTTGAGTGGTTTTAGATGCACTGAAAGCAAGAATAATAGACAAAAATGACATTTATTTTGTAATACTTGTAATATCAAAGTTTTTTTTGCATGTTTCTGTTAAAGTCTATGTTAATAAACTAAATACAGTTGAAAAGGTCATAAATAATGTTGAAAAGGTTAAACACACATTAATATTAGATGGACATGACATTTGCTCGCTTCTTCACAAATGACACACAGTACCTTTAATCCAGTGAGAGAGGCAGAGGTTTTCTGTCATCTTGACAGTTTTTTTTTTTTTTTGTGACATTTTTGAGTGGGATTGCATTGCATTTTTTAAAACAGTATAACCCCTAACTGCTTTCAACAAGAGCTGAACCTGTACTGATTTGACTGTCAAACCTGCTCTTTCTCAATCAGTTTTTTCACACTTTCTGGTTTCAATGTTTCAATGTATGGTCAAGATGATTGTTTATGATCGTTACATTTAACAGTCCACTGTTCACACAAACAATCATGAGATTGTTTGTAAACAGTTCCAATGAAAACTATTCACCTATCATGTGAAAATGAGTGAAGCCCGCTTGTCTGTTTTTCTCTCTCTCATTCTCTCTCTCTCCCCATCCTCTCTCTAATACAGTCAATACAAATTTTTCTCTCAACAAACCTGGAGTGTTTTGGAAACACGAAGCCTTTAAACTGTAAAATAAACTGTAAATTTCTGAATGTATCAGCATCCTCGGACACAGAAGAAAATTTAATGAAAGATTTTGCTGGAGTTTTTTTTTTATCTCTTTCACTGTGAGCGCTGTGGCTTCACAGAATGCTGAAGCCACAGACTGCTGATCTCTGCTGTTTGCGGCTGATTTGATACAAAGAAAATCAATCAATCAATCAATCAATTTTTTTTATATAGCGCCAAATCACAACAAACAGTTGCCCCAAGGCGCTTTATATTGTAAGGCAAGGCCATACAATAATTATGTAAAACCCCAATGGTCAAAACGACCCCCTGTGAGCAAGCACTTGGCTACAGTGGGAAGGAAAAACTCCCTTTTAACAGAAAGAAACCTCCAGCAGAACCAGGCTCAGGGAGGGGCAGTCTTCTGCTGGGACTGGTTGGGGCTGAGGGAGAGAACCAGGAAAAAGACATGCTGTGGAGGGGAGCAGAGATCGATCACTAATGATTAAATGCAGAGTGGTGCATACAGAGCAAAAAGAGAAAGAAACAGTGCATCATGGGAACCCCCCAGCAGTCTACGTCTATAGCAGCATAACTAAGGGATGGTTCAGGGTCACCTGATCCAGCCCTAACTATAAGCTTTAGCAAAAAGGAAAGTTTTAAGCCTAATCTTAAAAGTAGAGAGGGTGTCTGTCTCCCTGATCTGAATTGGGAGCTGGTTCCACAGGAGAGGAGCCTGAAAGCTGAAGGCTCTGCCTCCCATTCTACTCTGAGTAAAATGAGAAAAATGTTTCTTATTTCTTTAATCATTTGGTTAAAATTGCAAAATAAAGCAAAACGACAACTCTATAACCTTGAAATATGATGTAAATGGTACATTTTCAGCAACATTTCAGTTCATTTTTCAGAAAATCTGTGCTGGGCAGCACAGGCAATTTGAACCAGAGGGCTGGGCAGAAATTTGCAGTATTGGGAGGGGCTGCCCGGCACACCCCACTGTAGTTAGAATCCTGGTAGACAATCAGGCTTGAGTTTTATTCATAACTGGCCTTCTATTTGGGGTTGGCGTGGCTTGCTGATGCCAAACAGCTGTCAACTGACCGGCAAAGGCGCCGCCATCTTGTCTGCAAACACAGATAGAGCTCTAGAGCTCAGGGAGGTTAACATTAAAACTCTACAGCAGGCCACGGAGCAGATGATTAGAGAACATGTAGGGCTTACGACTAAGGTGTTTGTGGAATCCATTATCTTAGTGGGGAAACTAGTGTACTCCCCCTCGAACTGCTACTTTATCGCGGTGGGGGAGTTTGCGTTCCCAGATGATCCTAGGAGCTACGTTGTCGGGGGCTTCGTGCCCCTGGTAGGGTCTCCCATGGCAAACAGGTCCTAGGTGACGGGCCAGACTAAGGGCAGTTCAAAAGCTCCCATGACTGACATGAAATCAAGAACCGAGATGTCGCCCAGTATGGCAGAGCCGGGGCCCCACCCTGGAGCCAGGCCTGGGGTTGGGGCTCGCCCGCGAGCGCCTGGTGGTCGGGCCTTAGCCCACGGGGCCCGGCCGGGCTCAGCCCAAAAGAGTGATTTGGGCCCGACCTCCTGTGGGTTTACCACCTGCAGAGGGGGCCATGGGGGTCAGGTGCAGAGAGGACTGGGTGGCAGTCGAGGGCGGGTGGCCTGGCGGCCTGGTCCGCGCTCACAGCCTCTGGCTGTTGGGACGTGGAAAGTCACCTCGCTTGTGGGGAAGGAGCCTGAGCTTGTGCGGGAGGTTGAGAGGTACTGAGGTACTCATCTCCACACGCAGCTTGGGCTCTGGTACCCAACTCCTGGAGAGGGGCTGTATGCTCCACTTTTCTGGCGTTGCTCACGGGGAGAGGCGGCAAGATTGGGTACATTGCTTATTGCTCCCCAGCTAAGTCGCCATGTGTTGGAGTTCACCCCGGTGAACGAGAGGGTCGTGTCCCTACGCCTTCGGGTTGGGGACAGGTCTCAAACTGTTGTCTCGGCCTATGGGCCAAGCAGCAGTGCAGAGTACCCAACCTTCTTGGAGTGTCTGGGAGGGGTACTCGATAGTGCTCCGACCGGGGACTCCATTGTTCTCCTGGGGGACTTCAACGTCCACATGGGCGGCGACAGTGAGACCTGGAGGGGCGTGATTGGGAAGCACGGCCTCCCCGATCTGAACCTGAGTGGTGTTCAGTTGTTGGACTTCTGTGCTAGCCACAGTTTGTCCATCATGAACACCATGTTCGAGCACACGGGTGTCCATAAGTGCACGTGGCACCAGGACACCCTGAGCCGGAGGTCGATGATCAACTTTGTAGTCGTATCATCTGACCTTCGGCCATGTGTTTCGGACACTCGGGTAAAGAGAGAGGCTGAGCTGTTGACCGATCACCACCTGGTGGTGAGTTGGATCCGCTGGGAGGGAAGGAAGCTGGTCAGACCTGGCAGGCCCAAACGTATCGTGAGGGTCCGCTGGGAACAACTGGCGGAACCCTCTGTCAGCGAGGTCTTCAACTCCCACCTCCGGGAGAGCTTCTCCCAGATCCCGGGGGAGGTTGGAGACATGGAGTCTGAGTGGACCATGTTCTCCACCTCCATTGTCGATGTGGCCGACTGCAGCTGTGGTCGCAAGGTCTCTGGTAGGTGGGACCCAGGAGGCAGCTGACAGGTACTGGCAGGCCAAGCAGGCTGCAGCCTGTGTGGTCACAGAGACAAAAACGCAGGTCTGGAAGGAGTTCAGAGAGGCCATGGAGGAGGATTATCCGTCAGCCTCGAAGAAATTCTGGTAAACCGTCCGATGCCTCAGGAGGTGGAAGCAGCTCTCCGCCAACACTGTCTATAGTGTGGGTTGGGAGCTGCTGACCCTGACTGGGGATGTTGTTGGGCGGTGGAAGGAGTACTTCGAGGATCTCCTCAATCCCATCGTCACATCTTCCGAAGAGGAAGCAGAGACTGGGAACTCAGAGGCGGACTCGTCCATCACCCAGGCCGAAGTCACCGAGGTGGTCAGAAAGCTCCTTGGTGGCAAGGCTCCTGGGGTGGATGAAATCCATCCTGAGTACCTTACGTCTCTGGATGTTGTGGGACTGTCTTGGTTGACACGTCTCTGCAACATTGCACAGCGGTCGTGGTCAGTACCCCTGGATTGGCAGACCGGGGTGGTGGTCCGTCTGTTTAAGAAGGGGTGTGTTCCAACTACAGGGGGATCACACTCCTCAGCCTCCCCAGTAAGGTCTATTCCAGGGTGCTGGAGAGGAGAATTCGACCAATAGTCGAACCTCAGATTCAGGAGGAGCAGTGTGGTTTTCGTCCTGGTCGTGGCACACTGGACCAGCTCTACACCCTCCATTGCGTGCTCGAAGGTTCATGGGAGTTCGTCCAACCAGTCCACATGTGCTTTGTGGATCTGGAGAAGGC
This sequence comes from Thalassophryne amazonica, assembly GCF_902500255.1. NCBI lineage: Eukaryota > Metazoa > Chordata > Actinopteri > Batrachoidiformes > Batrachoididae > Thalassophryne > Thalassophryne amazonica. Next base: position 14,005 of record NW_022986385.1, on the reverse strand, counting down.
ATTTGACCATGTCCCTCGAGGTGCCCTGTGGGGGGTGCTCCGGGAGTACAGGGTCCTTTGCTAAGGGCTATGCGGTCCCCGTACGACCGCAGCAGGAGCTTGGTTCGTATTGCCGGTAGTAAGTCAAACCTGTTTGACTTACTACCTGTTTGTGTGTAAGACTACAACTCTGGTTGTAGTCTTACACACCTCTCTGCAGCTTCTGTCCCCCTGCCATCCCCTCATTACCCCATCCCCGTAGAGACGGTGCCTGCTCCCAGACCACCAATAACCAGCAAAAATCTATTTAAGCATAAAAATTCAAAAAGAAAAAATAATATAGCACCTTCAACTGCACCACAGACTAAAACAGTTAAATGTGGTCTATTAAACATTAGATCTCTCTCTTCTAAGTCCCTGTTAATAAATGATATAATAATTGATCAACATATTGATTTATTCTGCCTAACAGAAACCTGGTTACAGTAGGATGAATATGTTAGTTTAAATGAGTCAACACCCCCGATGTTGTGAAAGTGTTGTGACACGGACCCACAACAGGGGGCGTTAATGAACGGACAATGGATAAGCCAAAAGTACCAATTTAATGTTGTGAATCGCACAACGACGTACAGACAATAACAATATGGTGGACTGTCAATCATACACCAGGTGACGTGTGGGCAGGCTCGACGATAGAAGACGCCTGGCGAGAGAAGAGCCGGATCCCCACACAGCTTCCACCACCAACGGAGCTGAAGAACACCAGAGCCGCCAAGCCCTGTGCCCCAGGTGGCCGCTGTCTTCAGCAGTCAGACCCGGTACTGCTGGCAGAAAACAGAGACAGTCCTGGTGAGTGTGAGTTCGCACACTCAGTAATCCCACAGTCAGTGTTTAGTTAGGAGGGAGCACCTCCACCTCCAATCACACACTCGTGCAGCTCCTGTTTCACCACTTATCTGGTTTGGGGTGTGAGGCAAAGCCGTCGCTGATCACACCAAATGCCAATCCCACAGATAAGGACACACCAGGAAAACGGCTGCAAAGAAGTTCAGATTAATACTCAATGTTTTGAGTCAGCAGAGAAAATTACTTGAATGGTAGTTGATTTCTCGGCGAGGAGGTGGAGTTGCAGTCCGGCCTTTATGGTGATGGTGATGAGATGAATGAGTGACAGCTGGTGCTGAGGATGAGTGACAGCTGTCACTCCCAGTGGCTCTGGCGCCCTCTCGTGCTTGAAGCCCGCACTACAAGCAGGGCGCCATCTGGTGGTGGTGGGCCAGCAGTACCTCCTCTTCAGCGGCCCACACAACACCCGAGTCACACTAACTGCCAGAACGCTCGTAGCACGGGCCGAGGCGGAGGATTAGCAGCAATCTTCCATTCCAGCTTATTAATTAATCAAAAATGCAGACAGAGCTTTAATTCATTTAGTCTTGTCCATCCAAATTGGAAGTCTCAAAAAACAGTTTTATTTGTTGTTATCTATCGTCCACCTGGTCGTTACTGTGAGTTTCTCTGTGAATTTTCAGACCTTTTGTCTGACTTAGTGCTTAGCTCAGATAAGAAATTATAGTAGGTGATTTTAACATCCACACAGATGCTGAGAATGACAGCCTCAACACTGCATTTAATCGATTATTAGACTCAACTGGCTTAGCTCAAAATGTAAATGAGTCCACCCACCACTTTAATCATACCTTAGATCTTGTTCTGACTTATGGTATGGAAATTGAAGACTTAACAGTATTCCCTGAAAACCCCCTTCTATCTGATCATTTCTTAATAACATTTACATTTACTCTGATGGACTACCCAGCAGTGGGGAATAAGTTTCATTACACTAGAAGTCTTTCAGAAAGCGCTGTAACTAGGTTTAAGGATATGATTCCTTCTTTATGTTCTCCAATGCCATATACCAACACAGGGCAGAATAGCTACCTAAACTCTGTGAGTGAGATAGATTATCTCGTCAATAGTTTTATATCCTCATTGAGGACAACTGTGGATGCTGTAGCTCCTCTGAAAAAGAGAGCCTTAAATCAGAAGTGCCTGACTCCGTGGTATAACTCACAAACTCGCAGCTTAAAGCAGATAACCCGTAAGTTGGAGAGGAAATGGCATCTCACTAATTTAGAAGATCTTCACTTAGCCTGGAAAAAGAGTCTGTGGCTCTATAAAAAAGCCCTCCGTAAAGCTAGGACATCTTACTACTCATCACTAACTGAAGAAAATAAGAACAACCCCAGGTTTCTTTTCAGCACTGTAGCCAGGCTGACAAAGAGTCAGAGCTCTATTGAGCCGAGTATTCCTTTAACTTTAACTAGTAATGACTTCATGACTTTCTTTGCTAATAAAATTTTAACTATTAGAGAAAAAATTACTCATAACCATCCCAAAGACGTATCGTTCTCTTTGGCTGCTTTCAGTGATGCCAGTATTTGGTTAGACTCTTTCTCTCTGATTGTTCTGTCTGAGTTATTTTCATTAGTTACTTCCTCCAAACCATCAACATGTCTATTAGACCCCATTCCTACCAGGCTGCTCAAGGAAGCCCTACCATTATTTAATGCTTCGATCTTAAATATGATCAATCTATCTTTATTAGTTGGCTATGTACTACAGGCTTTTAAGGTGGCAGTAATTAAACCATTACTTAAAAAGCCATCACTTGACCCAGCTATCTTAGCTAATTATAGGCCAATCTCCAACCTTCCTTTTCTCTCAAAAATTCTTGAAAGGGTAGTTGTAAAACAGCTAACTGATCATCTGCAGAGGAATGGTCTATTTGAAGAGTTTCAATCAGGGTTTAGAATTCATCATAGTACAGAAACAGCATTAGTGAAGGTTACAAATGATCTTCTTATGGCCTCAGACAGTGGACTCATCTCTGTGCTTGTTCTGTTAGACCTCAGTGCTGCTTTTGATACTGTTGACCATAAAATTTTATTACAGAGATTAGAGCATGCCATAGGTATTAAAGGCACTGCGCTGCGGTGGTTTGAATCATATTTATCTAATAGATTACAATTTGTTCATGTAAATGGGGAATCTTCTTCACAGACTAAGGTTAATTATGGAGTTCCACAAGGTTCTGTGCTAGGACCAATTTTATTCACTTTATACATGCTTCCCTTAGGCAGTATTATTAGACAGCATTGCTTAAATTTTCATTGTTACACAGATGATACCCAGCTTTATCTATCCATGAAGCCAGAGGACACACACCAATTAGTTAAACTGCAGGAATGTCTTACAGACATAAAGACATGGATGACCTCTAATTTCCTGCTTTTAAACTCAGATAAAACTGAAGTTATTGTACTTGGCCCCACAAATCTTAGAAACATGGTGTCTAACCAGATCCTTACTCTGGATGGCATTACCCTGACCTCTAGTAATACTGTGAGAAATCTTGGAGTCATTTTTGATCAGGATATGTCATTCAAAGTGCATATTAAACAAATATGTAGGACTGCTTTTTTGCATTCACGCAATATCTCTAAAATTAGAAAGGTCTTGTCTCAGAGTGATGCTGAAAAACTAATTCATGCATTTATTTCCTCTAGGCTGGACTACTGTAATTCATTATTATCAGGTTGTCCTAAAAGTTCCCTAAAAAGCCTTCAGTTAATTCAAAATGCTGCAGCTAGAGTACTGACAGGGACTAGAAGGAGAGAGCATATCTCTCCCATATTGGCTTCTCTTCATTGGCTTCCTGTTAATTCTAGAATAGAATTTAGAATTATTCTTCTTACTTATAAGGTTTTCAATAATCAGGTCCCATCTTATCTTAGGGACCTCATAGTACCATATCACCCCAATAGAGCGCTTCGCTCTCAGACTGCAGGCTTACTTGTAGTTCCTAGGGTTTGTAAGAGTAGAATGGGAGGCAGAGCCTTCAGCTTTCAGGCTCCTCTCCTGTGGAACCAGCTCCCAATTCAGATCAGGGAGACAGACACCCTCTCTACTTTTAAGATTAGGCTTAAAACTTTCCTTTTTGCTAAAGCTTATAGTTAGGGCTGGATCAGGTTACCCTGAACCATCCCTTAGTTATGCTGCTATAGACTTAGACTGCTGGGGGGTTCCCATGATACACTGAGTGTTTCTTTCTCTTTTTGCTCTGTATACACCACTCTGCATTTAATCATTAGTGATTGATCTCTGCTCCCCTCCACAGCATGTCTTTTTCCTGGTTCTCTCCCTCAGCCCCAACCAGTCCCAGCAGAAGACTGCCCCTCCCTGAGCCTATTTCTGCTGGAGGTTTCTTCCTGTTAAAAGGGAGTTTTTCCCACTGTCGCCAAGTGCTTGCTCACAGGGGGTCGTTTTGACCGTTGGGGTTTTTCTGTAATTATTGTATGGCTTTGCCTTACAATATAAAGCGCCTTGGGGCAACTGTTTGTTGTGATTTGGCGCTATATAAATAAAATTATTTTTAATTAATTTGCTTTGTTTCCAGTGCATGATGGCCTCCGCCAGGGCTGCCCTTTGTCACCGGTTTTGTTCATTACCTTTATGGACAGAATTTCTAGGCGCAGCCAGGGTGTAGAGGGGGTCTGGTTTGGGAACCACAGAATCTCATCTCTGCTGTTTGTGGATGATGTGGTCCTGTTGGCTTCATCAAACCAGGACCTTCAGCGTGCACTGGGGCAGTTTGCAGCCGAGTGTGAAGCGTCCGGGATGAAGATCAGCACCTCCAAATCCGAGGCCATGGTTCTCGACCGGAAAAAGGTGCTTTGCCCTCTTCAGGTCAGTGGAGTGTCTTTGCCTCAGGTGGAGGAGTTCAAGTATCTCGGGGTCTTCTTCATGAGTGAGGGACGGATGGAGTGTGAGATCAATAGACGGAACGGTGCAGCGTCTGCAGTGATGCGGTCGCTGTATTGGACCATCGTGGTGAAGAGAGAGCTGAGTAGGGGGGCAAAGCTCTCAATTTACCAATCGATTTACATTCCGACCCTCACCTATGGTCATGAGATTTGGCTCATGACCGAAAGAACAAGATCGCGAGTACAAGCGGCCTAGATGAGTTTCTTCCGCAGGGTGGCTGGGCGCTCCATTAGAGATAGCGTGAGGAGTTCTGTCACTCGGGATGAGCTCGGAGTCGAGCCGCTGCTCCTCCACATCGAAAGGAGCCAGCTGAGGTGGCTGGGGCATCTTTTCCAGACGCCCCCTGGACGCCTCGCTGGAGAGGTGTTCCGGGCACGTCCCATCGAGAGGAGGCCCCGGGTAAGACCTAGATCACGCTGGAGGGACTACGTCTCTCAGCTGCTTGGGAATGCCTCGGGGTTCCCCCAGAGGAGCTGGGGGAGGTGTGTGTGGATTGGGAGGTCTGGGCGGCTTTGCTTGAGCTGCTGCCCCCGCGACCCGACCTAGGATAAGTGGAAGAAAATGGATGGATGGATGGGAAATTAGTGTAGAAAATCCATTATGGTGGTAGTGCAGTTTATCTGCCAGGGAGGGAAATTCAACAAGTTGAGACTGTGGCCTGTTTCCACAGACGTGCCCATAAAGAGCTTAAAGGGATATGTTTTGCAAACTTAATACCCATTACTACATTGGATAACATTTAAATTGAGGATGCCTCACTGGTTGTTCCTGCAACATCAAATATTTTGTGTCTGCTACCTTCACTTACCTTCACAACTTATTAACCCCAAACCTAATTTTAGGCATCATATATATATATATATATATATATATATATTACTCTGGAACCAACCCCCAAATCCCAAAAGACCAATTGTCAACCCCACTGAGGTCATTTTACTCAAAATAACTGTTGATAAACAATCTAATTATAGAACACCACTTTGATTGGTTTATGTGAAATCTGGATTCAACCTACTGCTGTCAATTTCAATTCAATTTATTTCATTTATATTGCGCCAAAAAACAACAAAGTTGCCTCAATGCGCTTCACACAAGTAAGGTCTAACCTTACCAACCCCAAGAGCATGAACACAGGTGACAATGGTAAGAAAAAAAATCCCTCTGATGATTTGAGGAAGAAACCTTAAGCAGACCAGACGCAAGGCAGTGACTCACTGCTTAGGCCATTCTAACAGTTATAAGGTTTTGTAAAATTTTACAGATTTGACAAAACGCAAAATAGAAAATCAAACAACATAATAATAACAAAGACTGTGGGCCATTACCCCAACAACAAACCATGGGTGACCAAGGACATCAAGGCGACACTGAACAGGAAAAAGGCTGCATTCAGGAGCTGAAGAGTGTGCAGCAAGAACTGAGGAAGAAGATCACAGAGGGGAAGGACAGTTACAGGAGGAGGCTGGAGAGGAAGTTCCAGCAGAACAATTTGAGGGAGGTGTGGAAGGGGATGACCATCACTGGTCAGGATAAGAAGGTGGACCTGAAATGATGGAAGGAGACCAACAAGAGGCCAACAAGAGGCCAACAAACCTGTTCTTCAACAGGTTTGACAACATGGACTCTTCCCACACTTCTCCAGCTCCTTTCAGTGCTCCCCCTCCCCTGTGCACTCACTGCACACCCTAATTATTACCACCCCCTCCTCCCACCAACCCGCCCCCACTCCACTCCCTTAACCACTCATCCTCATCCTCACCTCCCATCACCATCACTGCAGAGGAGCCGAGAAGAGAATGTAGTCACCTGTGTCCAGGATAGGCTGCAGGTCCTGGCGGCCTCAAGCCCCAGAGTGCTGAAGGGATGTGATATCCAGCTGTGTGGGATTTTCCAGCACATCTTCACCTTGAGCCTGAGCCAGACGGTTGTTCCTGAGTGGTGGAAAACCTCATGTCTGGTTCCTGTGCCCAAGAAGAAGAACCCCAACACACTTATTGACTACAGACCTGTGGAACTAACTTCACACATTATGAAGTCACAAGAGAGGCTCATCCTGAGGCACCTCCGCACAGTTGTGGAACCGTCGCTGGACGCCCTGCAGTTTGTGTACCAGCCCAACAGAGGAGTGGACGACGCCATCATCTTCATGCTGCACAGAGCTTATTCTCACCTGGAGGAGGCAGGCAGGACTGTCAGAGTCATGTTCTTTGACTTCTCCAGTGCCTTCAACACCATCTGGCCTGACCTGCTCAGCAATAAGTAACAAGACATGAAGGTGGAGGCTCCACTGGTGGCCTGGATTACCAGCTATCTCACAGGCCATCCACAGTATGTGAGGCTTCAGGACATCAGACACCATCAGGAGCAGCACAGGGGCACCAAAGGGGATGGTCCTGTCTCCCTTTCTGTTCACACTCTACACATCAGATTTCAGGTTCTGGTCACAGTCCTGCCACCTGCAGAAGTTTTTGGACGACTCTGCCATTGTGGGCTGCATCTGCAGTGACCAGGAGGCTGAATACAGGAGTGTGGTGGACAGGTTTGTGGAGCGGTGTGGACTCAACCACGTGCAGCTCAACGTATCTAAGATAAAGGAGCTGGTGGTGGACTTCAGAAGACAGAAGACCCATCCGAACGCAGTTACCATTAATGGAACAGAGGTGGACATTGTGGACTCCTACAAGTACCTGGGTGTCCACATAGACAACAAACTGGACTGGACTGTAAACACAAATGCTGTCTTTAAGAAAGGTCAGAGCCGACTGTACTCCCTCAGGAGGCTCAGATCTTTCAATGTCTGCAGAAATATCTTGCACATGTTTTATCACTCAGTGGTATCCAGCGTCACCTTCTATGCTGTATTGTGCTGGAGCAGCAGGCTGAAGGCAGCTGACATGAAGAAACTCAACAAGCTCATCAGGAGAGCTGCTCTGTCCTGGGGGTGAGGCTGGAGTCTGTGACAGAGGTGTTAGAGAGGAGAATGTTGAGGAAACTGCTCACCATTTGGGACAACACCTCCCACCCCCTGCATGCCACACTGATGTTGTGTCAGAGCACCTTCAGCAAGAGACTGAGGCCACTGACGTGCACCACAGAACACCACAGGAGGTCCTTCCTACACTGTAAAACTCAGTGAGTTAGTTGAAGTCAAGCCATTTGAGGAAACCAATTGCCTTAAACCATTCGAGTTTGCCAACTTAAATAAAATAATTTTCAAAATTTTAATTGTTAAAGTTTTAGTAACATAATTTATAGTTAATTAAACTTATGTAAATGTAGTTTATGTTTTTCAATAAAAAAGTGACAAATATATTTCTGCCTAAAAAATTTGGATTAGATTTTTTGATGCATTCTTTGGTTTACTTGTTGACTCTGCGTTGTGTTGTTATGACTCCGCCCATTCGCTCCCCTCGGGACGCAAACTCAATCTCCAGCATGGAAGTCGGGGCTCTCTAACCAGAACGCTAAGACCCAGACCTTGTGACCAGAGAATTCTTTTGAGCTGGTGGGAGTGAGGTTTACTAACTACATCTGCACAGCGACACCTGCTGGCCTCCGTTACATAAACTCAAATAAAATGAGTGAATGGAATGCACTGGAAATACATCACCAGCACTTAAATGCCCCCAAACTTTAAATGCACTTAAAGCAACTGAGTTGTTGTGACAACAATTCATTTTTGAGTTAGTTTAATTAATGGAAATGAGTGACTATAACTTTTTCAAAGTTTGAGTTTTATAAACTTAATTATTGTATTAAAATGGACTGTTCGGTTTAACAGTGTATCTGTGGCAATCACACTGTATAACTCCCCCCTTCTGCAGGACAAATACGTAGTGATCAGAGTTTTTCAGTTACTCAGAGCTGTGTGCAATGCTGTCAACATCTTGTGCAAGTGTCTTCAGTCATTTGCATAAACATATTGTACTCAGTGTTCTCACTGAAAAAAAGAAGCAATGTTTACTGTTTAGTCACTCTGGCAAAACAATTTGCTTCAGTATGAATAAAGTTCTTCTTATTCTTAATATCATGAATGCATGTGGAGGTCAAAGGACAATGTAGGATTATAAATAACCCCAAGGTTTCTCACTTTGTCAGTATGATGTATGACACCTAGCCTAGGCTAAGTGTTTGCTGGTCAAATTGATGCCGATGTCTCACTGGACCAAAAACCATCATATCAGTCTTATTGGAGTTTAATAGTAGGAAGTTGCTGGACATCCAGCTTCTCACTGATGCAAGGCAACCTTCTAAGGATTTTATGTGAATGAGATTACCAGCAGCTATTGGCATGTACAACTGAGTATCATCAGCATAGCAATGAAAGGTAATCCTAAAACGCAGCAATATGTGCCCAAGGGGTGCTATATAAATGTAGAGTGACTTACAGGTGGTTGTCCATGTATAAGTGTTGCCACCATGTTGAACAAGAAATTTGAGTTATGCTTGTAAAATGACCATTCAGTTGACAGTCTTGAGGATAGTTTAAACTCAATGCTCAAAACTACACTCGACATGATTGCTTCACCTACTTAAAACCACGCCCCCCAAAACACAGTCACCTTGGTTCAGTGATTACTTGTGTGACCTCATGCATAAGGCTAGAGGTCTAGAATGGAAATGGTGTAGTTCAAAATTAGAAGTATTCTACCTTGCGTGGCGTGATGCTATCTTAAGGCCCAGTCACACGGAAATTAACGAAGGACAATAAAGCCCTAACGAAACAACAAATCTGGACTTTCATTGGCATTGTTTAACGTTCCCTCAGCTTTGTTCCTGCAGCTGGCACTTTGTCAGGATTTTTAAACTGTCGAAAAATTTGAATGAAGGGCAACAAAAACCTAAAATTCATCCGTATTTCGTTTTGCTGTCATTCTTGACAGTTTCTTATCATTTTCTTAGTTTTTGTAATGTTAGCCTATCCTTTGCATAGTTATTGTAACATTAGCCTTTCGTTTGAGTTCTTTCAACCAGCTCAATGTTTTACAAAAGCTGGTTTTTGAGCACGGCAGTGGAGGAGCTGCAGCTCCTCCGTGGCGGTGCTGGTGTGTGTGGTGTGGGGCTTCTGCCGCTGCATGCGATGTGGCGAGAGCTGCCGGTCATGCAGTGGCCGGAGCTGCAGTATTCTGTCTGACAGTTCAGAAATTTTGAGGAAGCGATCCTTGATTACTGCGTATTGCACAACTTTGATCCACGCACTTGCACGTCTTGCATGTCTTGCACGTCTTGCATGTCTTCGTGACGATCCCACCCGCTGTGTTCCCAGCTGGACGCAGTGCTTTGTTCCAACTGCAGCCAAGTGCTTTGCACTGGATGCTGCATATATAAAAAATATTTAGTGGCAGATTAATCATTTTCTCTGCAAGTTTTCTGCTGAAAATGGCTCTAATCTTACTGAATTACAGAGAAGCGCACCAGCCGGAGCCATGTGTGCTGATGGAAAAGGTAATTATTTGTCATGTTTACATTGTCATAGCTTGGTAAAACAGTTGCATGAGAGACAGCGTCTGTCTCTCTCTCTCTTTCTCTCTCTCTCTCTGTCTCGTATGCACGCACATTTCGTGTTTGCAGACAGTGTCTCTGTCTCTCTCTCTCTCTTTCCCTCTCTCTCTCTCTCTCCCTCTCTCTCTCTCTCACTCTCTCTCTCTGTCCCTCTCTCTCTCCCCCCCCCCCCCCCTCTCTCTCTCTCTCTCTCTCTGTGTGTGTAGTCATCTGTATGTGTATGTATGTCTCTCTCTCTCTCTCTCTCTCTCTCTCTCTGGTGCATGCTGGGAGTTTGGGCGGTAGTGAGGGTCACAGGTGAAAGTGTGATGCAGTTCAGGTGAGGTGGCGTTTTTCTTCCTTTTCTGTATTTTTGTTAATTTTCGGTTTGTTTGTTAGTTGTTTTTTATTGTTTTGACTGGTTTGCGTGTAGGTTTTGTGTGTTTTTTGCAGCGGGTTTTGGCGCGGATGGCGTCTGGGCTGCCGCCGGCCCTCTTGCTCCGTGACGGGGTGAGGGTGGTCCCGGACCCGACTGTGTCTGTGGAGGATGTCCTCCTGGCTGTGGGTGAGCAGGTTGGACATGAGAACTTAACGTTTGCGTCCAGGATGAACAGAGCCTTGGTGGTTTTTCTGTCGGAGGAGCGTTTCTCTGCTCAGCTTGTTGAAACTGGGGTTTATCTGAATGATTCTTACCTGCAGGCTTCTCCTCTCTACGCTCTGTCCACTAAAATCATTATTTCCGGGGTTCCTCCATTTGTTTCAAATGAGGCTCTCAGTCGGGAGGTGCAGAGGTGCGGGAAGATTGCCAGCAGTTTTAAGACGATCGGACTGGGCTGTAAGAGCGAGAAACTTCGCCACGTTCAGTCCTTCCGTCGTCAGGTGTTCATGTTCCTGAACTGTCCGACCCAGACTCTGGACGTGTCCTTCAGAGTCAAACATGAGGACTCTTTTTACATGGTTTATGCCAGTTCAGGAAGCATAAAGTTGAATGTGGGGACTTCGGTCACAAACATCTTGTGTGTCCGCACAAACACGATGTTTCTGGGGCGTCGGTGTCTGCGGCTCTGAATCCGGTTCCGGGGCCTTCAGCCTCAGGTTTGGGTGACCCAGTGTCGGTGTCTGGTCTGGGGAAGGCGCCCAGCGTGCAGGAAGAGGTAATTTCTCCACAGCAGGATGTCTCTGAGACTGAAGCTGTCAGTGTAACTGCTGGTCACCTGACAAATGAACATTCTGGGTTGACTGATGCTGTGGTGACTGACGGTTCTCTGATCGGTCCAGTTGATGCTTCTGTCTCTCCTTCTGTGGTCGATGCTGATGTTTCTGCTGCGGCTGAGTCCCTGGTCACCGGTGGATAGGGTGAATGGGCTGACAGGGAGACACTGGGCCCAGCGGACCCCAAACCCCCACTGAGTGAAAGCATTAATGATGATAACATGGATTATGATTCAGACTCCAGCATGTCCACCACTGGTTCCTTCTCTCACACCAGTGATCTGTACACGCTGCAGGACATCAACAGTTTTCTGGATGATTCATTTGGTAAATCAGTGAAAGTTGCAGATTATTTTCCCATCATGGAGAAATTTGTGAAATCTGTTTGCGGGATTGTGTCACTTGATCAGGAGAAGGCGTTTGATTAAGTTCATCATGGGTTTTTGTTTTCCACTTTGAGGGTGTTTAGCTTTGGTGAGGGGTTTATTTCATTTGTTGGGGTATTGTATAATGTCGTCGGAGTCGGCGGGAGTTCGGTCCTCCAGGATGCTGCTCAGGGTGGTGGAGGAGGTTTGTGCTTCCCTGCCAGGGCCCCACAGAGTGTTTGCTGAGAACTGTACTCTGTCTGACCAGTGGGATGATGAATGTGAGTACGTGTTCCCCTCTCTGACTGTCTCGCCTGCTGTGGGGGTGTGGCAGGAAGAGCAGGGGGCTCTCCTGTCTTTCAGGTCACCTGTTTTGGGAGAATTTGAGAGTATCGTCAAGAAAGCTCTCTATTTTACCTGTGTCTAAGTGTCACACTTACGCTCTTTGGCAGGGTTGGCGGCGTCGAAGTAGTCAGGGTTTTTTGGTGCCGCTTTGTCTCCTGTGGGGTGCTGGCAAAGGCTGTATAAACCCTCGGTGGACAAACGCATGGGGGACCTCCAGTGGAGGATTGTACACGGGCTTCTGGCTACAAACGGGTATCTGGTGCAGCTGGATCCAGGGGTTGATGGGGTTTGTCCTTCCTGTCCACTTACGGAAACTGTTCACCATGTTTTTGCACAGTGTCACCGGTTGTCAGGGCTGTTTGGGTTGTTGGGGAGGTGGTTTTGTGGGTTTGGGTTGTTGTTCACTATGGACTTGTTTATTTTTTTTTTGTCCAAAATATCGTGCACAATCCAGGAGGTTGCATGTGTTAATTAACCTGCTTTGTGGACTCGCCAAGTTGGTCATCTGGAAGACTTGGAAAAACTATGTTTTAGCTCAGGGGTCAGTGGACCCTGAGTTTATGCTGAAGGGACTCTTGGCAGCCCAGATCAGAGTGGGCTTCCAGTTTTATGCTCTTACTGATAACATGGACACCTTCAGAGAAACGGTGCATAAATGATGTTCTCTCTGTGCAAAATGGGAGCTTGGTGCTCCGTTTCTGACGCCTGCCAAAAAAAAAAAAAAAAAAGTACGATAGAAGTGATGTAACTCAATTGTTGTGTTGTGTGTGTGTTTTAAAATTCAAATTCTCTCTCTCTCTCTCTCTCTCTCTCTCTTTCTCATATGCGCACATTTCGGGTTTACAGACAGCGTCTCTCTCTCTCTCTCTCTGTCTCTCTCTTTCTCATATGCGCACATTTCGGGTTTACAAACAGCGTCTCTCTCTCTCTCTCTCTCTCTCTCTTTCTCATATGCGCACATTTCGGGTTTACAGACAGCGTCTCTCTCTCTCTCTCTCTCTCTGTCTCTCTCTTTCTCATATGCGCACATTTTGGGTTTACAAACAGCGTTTTTTTCTCTCTCTCTGGCTCTCTCTCTCTCTCTGTCTCTCTCTCTCTCTCTCTGTCTCGTATGTGCACATTTCGGGTTTACAGACAGCGTCTCTCTCTCTCTCTCTCTCTCTCATATGCGCACATTTCGGGTTTACAGACAGCGTCTCTCTCTCTCTCTCTCTCTGTCTCTCTCTCTCTCTCTCTCTCTCTCTCTTTTTCTCATATGCGCACATTTTGGGTTTACAGACAGCGTTTTTTTCTCTCTCTCTGTCTCGTATGTGCACATTTCGGGTTTACAGATAGCGTCTCTCTCTCTCTCTCTCTCTCTGTCTCTCTCTCTCTCTCTCTCTCTCTGTCTCTCTTTTTCTCATATGCGCACATTTTTGGTTTACAAACAGCGTTTTTTCTCTCTCTCTGTCTCGTATGTGCACATTTCGGGTTTACAGACAGCGTCTCTCTCTCTCTGTCTCTCTCTTTCTCATATGCGCACATTTTGGGTTTACAAACAGCGTTTTTTTCTCTCTCTCTGGCTCTCTCTCTCTGTCTCTCTCTCTCTCTCTCTCTGTCTCATATGCGCACATTTTGGGTTTACAAACAGCGTTTTTTTTCTCTCTCTCTGGCTCTCTCTCTCTCTCTCTCTCTCTCTCTCTCTCATATGCGCACATTTCGGGTTTACAGACAGCGTCTCTCTCTCTCTCTCTGTCTCTCTCTTTCTCATATGCGCACATTTTGGGTTTACAAACAGCGTTGTTTTCTCTCTC
>NW_022986384.1:0-56465 GCF_902500255.1 Thalassophryne amazonica | reverse complement strand
AAAGAGGGAGAGAGAGAGAGAGAGAGAGAGAGAGAGAGACAGACAGAGAGAGAGAAAGAGAGAGAGAAAGAGGGAGAGAAAAAGAGGGAGAGAGAGAGACAGAGAGGGAGAAATACATATATGTGGGATGAGTCACATGTGTCATTGTGAAATGACCACATAGTTTCCAATTTATCCAGAGAATGTTGCACATATAATGAGTCGGCTACAGTTTTTGATTTAGTTTTGATGATTAACTGGTTATACTAATTGCTCATTTGCAGCAACAAAATACCTTTTTTCACCATATACGTATTTTATAACATTTATATGTTTCAATGTTGTTTTATGGCAACTCAGCACTTTGATAAAGCAATGCCATTTGAAATAATTATTTTTGTTCTTTATTATAAACTGTTTTATTCTTTATTATTTTATATTTCAACAGCCAAGGGACATTTGACAATTTGTTGATTTTCAAGTATTTTAAGTTTTCAAGTAATGTTCTGTTGTTAAATAAAGTGATGAAGGGGGTGCTGGCCAAGTGGTTAATGTGCTTGGTTTCAGTGCAGAAGGTTCCGGGTTCAAATCCCACCCCTGCCACATTTCTCCATGTAATGTGGAGTTGTGTCAGGAAGGGCATCCGGCGTAAAACTTGTGCCAATTCAACATGCAGATCCAGCTTGGATTTGCTGTGGCGACCCCGAGTGCAAACAAGGGAGCAGCCGAAGGGACTTACTGTTAAATAAAGTGATGGAAGGAGAGAAAAACGGTTTCCCTGGCACTTTTTTAAAAAATTCCCCACTAATCCGATTAATCGAGTCGAAACCCCATCAGATTAATCGATTACCCAAATAATCGTTTGTTGCAGCCCTACTGCCTATGGGGAATTACAGATGCACACTGACATCAGATGGATGAGCCACAGAAAGTGTTTGGAAAGGTTTTCTGCCCTGTGCACTGAACTCCCTGTGTTTTTGGAGGACTGTCTTCGCTGTGATATGAGTGCATATTGCCGCAAACTCCGAGATACAGCTTTTCTGTGCGACCTGGCCTTTCTCTGTGATATCACCTCACATTTAAATCATATTAACATACAGCTGCAGGGCAGATGCCAAACTGTGTCGGACCTGTACGCACACATGAGCGCCTTTCAGCGCAAACTGGAACTGTTCAGAGACTGTTTCTCATCCGCGTCTCCAAATCTGTCACACTTTCCGTCCTGCAAAGAGATGTGCAGAGACGTCCCTGAATGTGAGAAAATATTCCCAAAGTACAGAGCCGACATAGAAACTCTTCTGCAGCAGTTCAATGAGCGTTTCTAAGACTTCCACGCCATGCAGCCACGAGCTGCACTATTCACGGCCCCCCTCTCTGTCGCTGTCAGTGAGCAACCCATGGAGTTGCAGCTGGAACTGTGCGAACTACAGACCCTTTCTTTCAGTCACAGAAAAATGAGAAGGGGATTTCATTCTGGAGACTGTTACCCGAGTCCCGTTTCCCGTTGCATAGATTTTTCACTTTCCATGGCCAGCATGTTTGGGAGCACCTATATCTGTGAGAGCAGCTTTTCAACAATGAAGCACATTAAATCAAGAGAGAAACAGGCTGACAGATGAAACTCTGTTCCAGCTCACGCAAATTGGAAGCACAGAAATTGACACTAACATTCAGAATATTGTGCAGCAGCAGGGGAGGCCACAAGTATCTCATTAGGACAAATGTTGCTGACCGAGGTGCAGGTGAGGCAGGGTCTTTTCAGGACCTTACTTGAAACGTCATGTGGAGTAGGAGGGCTGTGTAAAAATAGTTCAAATTAAGCCACTGCAAACAGAAATGTTAGTTGTTGCACTTTGTGTTAGAGTTCTGCACTTAACTCTTGTTATTGCACTTTTTTTTAAAAATAAAAATACATGCATTTTGAATGTTAAAAATTGTGAAAACAAGTACAACAAACATTGTTAATTGCTACAATATTTGTGTTACTTTGTGTCTGTAATAACAAAAATATGTTCATATAAAGCAGCGTATGATAAAAATTCATAGATATAGTGTGGCCCCCGGGATAGTTGGGGAAAAAAATGTGACCCCCTCTGTCATTAAAGTTGCCCATCCCTGGTATAGATGGATCTGGGTTGGTAAAGATCTGCATGGACAAATGCAATATGACTACACTTTAAGGTAGAGTCCAAAACAAACGCACCAACAAGAATATTGTTAAAGTACCAGACTAATAAGCAGCATAATTAGGGATTAAAGCAAAAAATAATAATTTGACATAATTTTTTTTTTCCACGGCCAAATCTGTTCACCATCTACCTTTTTATAGAAAATCAGATGTGCGGATCAGTGACTGGTCCTGACTCGAAAAAAATGTTCACTTTGACTCATGAACGCTGTTGTACGTGCAGCAGAGTGAAACCTGTGTATTCTGGCTGCTGCTCTCTGCTGCAGAACCAAGAACTACTTCTACTTGTAAAGTCTAGTACCGCAAGCACACTGATAAAAAACTACAAAACCCCATCAGCAAACTACAACAGCAAGAAAGTACAACATGAAATAAATCACTTAAACGATGAGCTGCATTCCTGAAAGGTTTTCAGCAAAACACACAAAACAACACTTCAGTTTTCTGTACTAAAACCTTTCACTCAATGTGGTTTTGATAAGATGCATCTTCTTGTTGGTCAGAAAAATAAACTCCCGACAAGGACTAAATGTGGTGTCTGATGTTCCCTCACAGTGTCAGTGATCCTCCTCATCCGAGTCTCATTAAATAACTGTTCAGTGGATACAAAGTTATTCCAGAGTGATCCAAAGATCCTCCACAGAGACAAAGGCTCTTTAAATAGCAACTACATTATTTCAAAAAACCTTTTTGTTATTTTAACATTAAATGAAGGAATCAATCATCATGGTTTTAATTTACAGACAAACAAAGATTTCTAAGGAACCTTGTTTTTACTTAAAACTGTTTTAATTACAAGTTATTTAATGTAAGAAAAAACACAAGGGTTTTCTTGAATAAACTGCTGTGTATAAATTAGCAGTTCTGATGTTCCTGACACACGTCTACACTGTTCTGTGTTTTGGCCTGATGCCTTGTTCTTTTGAACAAAGATTTAAAAAAAAAATATTAAATACTCTTTACTTGTCACAATTTTGTGCTCAAAATGCAGGCAATAGTGTTTCAGAGCATTATAAATTTAAAAATCTACCTGGGAAAGCTGGTCCCGGTCTCCCCTATCCTGCAGCACTTGCACGCAGCTTACAGCAAGGAGAACTTTAGTGAATGCAGAGAACTTTCCAAACCCAGTGCTCTGTGCGATGCGCACTGCTGAAGAACTTTAGTGGCTGTACGAGAACTTTTGCCCCCAATAGCTTTTCCCATACGTGCAATGATCCACACCAGAGAACTTTTGTGCACTGTCCCATGGAAAATGCACGTCATGAGGAACGGAAAAAAAACTGGTGTGAAACAGTGGACGATTTTCTTTTCTTACCTGCAATAAGAGACAACAGCCGGTAGCGACTTTAATCACCAGAAAAGTGAGTCTCGATTGACATCTTTAAATGGGTTTGACTGAGGTTGATGAAAAAAAATGATAATTTCTGTAAGTTGATTTTGGACCCACAGCGGGTCCAAAATCAACTTACAGAAATGATAATTTTCCCGTTACATGCCCTTGGAAACAGCATAACGGCCCTTTTTTTCACGCAGCAGCGTAATGGGTCATTACGCTGTTGGTGAGAACTCTGAAGACATCCAGTCCTCACTTTAGGTCACTGGTAGTTAGAGTCCAAGAATCACAACATCACAGTGAGACAGGAAGCACCAGGACCCAAAAGACCTTCCATTCAGAGGGATTACAGCCAAGTGGATTTTTGTGTGTGTGTTAAATGGTAAATGTTAAATGGACTGCATTTATATCGCGCTTTTCCATCTGCATCAGACGCTCAAAGCGCTTTACAATTATGCCTCACATTCACCCCGATGTCAGGGTGCTGCCATACAAGGCGCTCACTACACACCGGGAGCAATAGGGGATTAAAGACATTGCCCAAGGGCCCTTAGTGATTTTCCAGTCAGGCGGGGATTTGAACCCAGGATCTTCTGGTCTCAAGCCCAACACCTTAACCACTATGAATTCAATCAATCAATTTTTTTTATATAGCGCCAAATCACAACAAACAGTTGCCCCAAGGCGCCTTATACTGCAAGGCAAGGCCATACAATAATTATATAAAACCCCAACGGTCAAAACGACCCCCTGTGAGCAAGCACTTGGCTACAGTGGGAAGGAAAAACTCCCTTTTAACAGGAAGAAACCTCCAGCAGAACCAGGCTCAGGGAGGGGCAGTCTTCTGCTGGGACTGGTTGGGGCTGAGGGAGAGAACCAGGAAAAAGACATGCTGTGGAGGGGAGCAGAGATCAATCACTAATGATTAAACGCAGAGTGGTGCATACAGAGCAAAAAGAGAAAGAAACAGTGCATCATGGGAACCCCCCAGCAGTCTACGTCTATAGCAGCATAACTAAGGGATGGTTCAGGGTCACCTGATCCAGCCCTAACTATAAGCTTTAGCAAAAAGGAAAGTTTTAAGCCTAATTTTAAAAGTAGAGAGGGTATCTGTCTCCCTGATCTGAATTGTGAGCTGGTTCCACAGGAGAGGAGCCTGAAAGCTGAAGGCTCTGCCTCCCATTCTACTCTTACAAACCCTAGGAACTACAAGTAAGCCTGCAGTCTGAGAGCGAAGCGCTCTATTGGGGTGATATGGTACTACGAGGTCCCTAAGATAAGATGGGACCTGATTATTCAAAACCTTATAAGTAAGAAGAAGAATTTTAAATTCTATTCTAGAGTTAACAGGAAGCCAATGAAGAGAGGCCAATATGGGTGAGATATGCTCTCTCCTTCTACTCCCCGTTAGTACTCTAGCTGCAGCATTTTGAATTAACTGAAGGCTTTTTAGGGAACTTTTAGGACAACCTGATAATAATGAATTACAATAGTCCAGCCTAGAGGAAATAAATGCATGAATTAGTTTTTCAGCATCACTCTGAGACAAGACCTTTCTAATTTTAGAGATATTGCGTAAATGCAAAAAAGCAGTCCTACATATTTGTTTAATATGCGCTTTGAATGACATATCCTGATCAAAAATGACTCCAAGATTTCTCACAGTATTACTAGAGGTCAGGGTAATGCCATCCAGAGTAAGGATCTGGTTAGACACCATGTTTCTAAGATTTGTGGGGCCAAGTACAATAACTTCAGTTTTATCTGAGTTTAAAAGCAGGAAATTAGAGGTCATCCATGTCTTTATGTCTGTAAGACAATCCTGCAGTTTAGCTAATTGGTGTGTGTCCTCTGGCTTCATGGATAGATAAAGCTGGGTATCATCTGCGTAAGAAGATTCCCCATTTACATGAACAAATTGTAATCTATTAGATAAATATGATTCAAACCACTGCAGCGCAGTGCCTTTAATACCTATGGCATGCTGTAATCTCTGTAATAAAATTTTATGGTCAACAGTATCAAAAGCAGCACTGAGGTCTAACAGAACAAGCACAGAGATGAGTCCACTGTCCGAGGCCATAAGAAGATCATTTGTAACCTTCACTAATGCTGTTTCTGTACTATGATGAATTCTAAAACCTGACTGAAACTCTTCAAATAGACCATTCCTCTGCAGATGATCAGTTAGCTGTTTTACAACTACCCTTTCAAGAATTTTTGAGAGAAAAGGAAGGTTGGAGATTGGCCTATAATTAGCTAAGATAGCTGGGTCAAGTGATGGCTTTTTAAGTAATGGTTTAATTACTGCCACCTTAAAAGCCTGTGGTACATAGCCAACTAACAAAGATAGATTGATCATATTTAAGATCGAAGCATTAAATAATGGTAGGGCTTCCTTGAGCAGCCTGGTAGGAATGGGGTCTAATAAACATGTTGATGGTTTGGATGAAGTAACTAATGAAAATAACTCAGAACAATCGGAGAGAAAGAGTCTAACCAAATACCGGCATCACTGAAAGCAGCCAAAGATAAGGATACATCTTTGGGATGGTTATGAGTCATTTTTTCTCTAATAGTTAAAATTTTGTTAGCAAAGAAAGTCATGAAGTCATTACTAGTTAAAGTTAATGGAATACTCAGCTCAATAGAGCTCTGACTCTTTGTCAGCCTGGCTACAGTGCTGAAAAGAAACCTGGGGTTGTTCTTATTTTCTTCAATTAGTGATGAGTAGAAAGATGTCCTAGCTTTACGGAGGGCTTTTTTATAGAGCATCACCTCCCCTGCGTGTTAGCGTGTTAGAAGAACTAGCACCGTCAGTTAGCTCAATCAAATCGTAGTCCCGCTTGTGTCATTGTCCTGCGTGTGTGGTGAGCTCACACAACCTGGGGTTGTTCTTATTTTCTTCAATTAGTGATGAGTAGAAAGATGTCCTAGCTTTACGGAGGGCTTTTTTATAGAGCAACAGACTTTTTCCAAGCTAAGTGAAGATCTTCTAAATTAGTGAGACGCCATTTCCTCTCCAACTTACGGGTTATCTGCTTTAAGCTGCAAGTTTGTGAGTTATACCACGGAGTCAGACACTTCTGATTTAAGGCTGTCTTTTTCAGAGGCGCTACAGCATCCAAAGTTGTCCTCAATGAGGATATAAAACTACTGACAAGATAATCTATCTCACTCAGAGTTTAGGTAGCTACTCTGCCCTGTGTTGGTATATGGCATTGGAGAACATAACCAAGAAGGAATCATATCCTTAAAACTAGTTACAGCGCTGTCCGAAAGTCTTCTACTGTAATGAAACTTATTCCCCACTGCTGGGTAGTCCATCAGAGTAAATGTAAACGTTAAGAAATGATCAGACAGAAGGGAGTTTTCAGGGAATACTGTTAAGTCTTCAATTTCCATACCATAAGTCAGAACAAGATCTAAGGTATGATTAAAGTGGTGGGTGGACTCACTTACATTTTGAGCAAAGCCAGTCAAGTCTAACAATAGATTAAATGCAGTGTTGAGGCTGTCATTCTCAGCATCTGTGTGGATGTTAAAATCGCCCACTATAATTATCTTATCTGAGCTAAGCTCTAAGTCAGACAAAAGGTCCGAAAATTCACAGAGAAACTTACAGTAACGACCAGGTGGACGATAGATAACAACAAATAAAACTGGTTTTTGGGACTTCCAATTTGGATGGACAAGACTAAGAGTCAAGCTTTCAAATGAATTAAAGCTCTGTCTGGGTTTTTGATTAATTAATAAGCTGGAGTGGAAGACTGCTGCTAATCCTCCGCCTCGGGCCGTGCTACGAGCGTTCTGGCAGTTAGTGTGACTCGGGGGTGTTGACTCATTTAAACTAACATATTCATCCTGCTGTAACCAGGTTTCTGTAAGGCAGAATAAATCAATATGTTGATCAATTATTATATCATTTACCAACAGGAACTTAGAAGAGAGAGACCTAATGTTTAATAGACCACATTTAACTGTTTTAGTCTGTGGTGCAGTTGAAGGTGCTATATTATTTTTATTTTTTTAATTTTTATGCTTAAATAGATTTTTGCTGGTTATTGGTGGTCTGGGAGCAGGCACCGTCTCTACGGGGATGGGGTAATGAGGGGATGGCAGGGGGAGAGAAGCTGCAGAGAGGTGTATAAGACCACAGCTCTGCCTCCTGGTCCCAACCCTGGATAGTCACGGTTTGGAGGATTTAAGAAAATTGGCCAGATTTCTAACGCGTCCTCAGTGATGACGGAGGCGGTGTTGTTGATGGTGGCGATTTCTAACGCGTCCTCAGTGATGACGGAGGCGGTGTTGTTGATGGTGGCGATTTCTAACGCGTCCTCAGTGATGACGGAGGCGGTGTTGTTGATGGTGGCGATTTCTAACGCGTCCTCAGTGATGACGGAGGCGGTGTTTAAGGCGATTTCTAACGCGTCCTCAGTGATGACGGAGGCGGTGTTTAAGGCGATTTCTAACGCGTCCTCAGTGATGACGGAGGCGGTGTTTAAGGCGATTTCTAACGCGTCCTCAGTGATGACGGAGGCGGTGTTTAAGGCGATTTCTAACGCGTCCTCAGTGATGACGGAGGCGGTGTTTAAGGCGATTTCTAACGCGTCCTCAGTGATGACGGAGGCGGTGTTTAAGGCGATTTCTAACGCGTCCTCAGTGATGACGGAGGCGGTGTTTAAGGCGATTTCTAACGCGTCCTCAGTGATGACGGAGGCGGTGTTTAAGGCGATTTCTAACGCGTCCTCAGTGATGACGGAGGCGGTGTTTAAGGCGATTTCTAACGCGTCCTCAGTGATGACGGAGGCGGTGTTTAAGGCGATTTCTAACGCGTCCTCAGTGATGACGGAGGCGGTGTTTAAGGCGATTTCTAACGCGTCCTCAGTGATGACGGAGGCGGTGTTTAAGGCGATTTCTAACGCGTCCTCAGTGATGACGGAGGCGGTGTTTAAGGCGATTTCTAACGCGTCCTCAGTGATGACGGAGGCGGTGTTTAAGGCGATTTCTAACGCGTCCTCAGTGATGACGGAGGCGGTGTTTAAGGCGATTTCTAACGCGTCCTCAGTGATGACGGAGGCGGTGTTTAAGGCGATTTCTAACGCGTCCTCAGTGATGACGGAGGCGGTGTTTAAGGCGATTTCTAACGCGTCCTCAGTGATGACGGAGGCGGTGTTTAAGGCGATTTCTAACGCGTCCTCAGTGATGACGGAGGCGGTGTTTAAGGCGATTTCTAACGCGTCCTCAGTGATGACGGAGGCGGTGTTTAAGGCGATTTCTAACGCGTCCTCAGTGATGACGGAGGCGGTGTTTAAGGCGATTTCTAACGCGTCCTCAGTGATGACGGAGGCGGTGTTTAAGGCGATTTCTAACGCGTCCTCAGTGATGACGGAGGCGGTGTTTAAGGCGATTTCTAACGCGTCCTCAGTGATGACGGAGGCGGTGTTTAAGGCGATTTCTAACGCGTCCTCAGTGATGACGGAGGCGGTGTTTAAGGCGATTTCTAACGCGTCCTCAGTGATGACGGAGGCGGTGTTTAAGGCGATTTCTAACGCGTCCTCAGTGATGACGGAGGCGGTGTTTAAGGCGATTTCTAACGCGTCCTCAGTGATGACGGAGGCGGTGTTTAAGGCGATTTCTAACGCGTCCTCAGTGATGACGGAGGCGGTGTTTAAGGCGATTTCTAACGCGTCCTCAGTGATGACGGAGGCGGTGTTTAAGGCGATTTCTAACGCGTCCTCAGTGATGACGGAGGCGGTGTTTAAGGCGATTTCTAACGCGTCCTCAGTGATGACGGAGGCGGTGTTTAAGGCGATTTCTAACGCGTCCTCAGTGATGACGGAGGCGGTGTTTAAGGCGATTTCTAACGCGTCCTCAGTGATGATGGAGGCGGTGTTTAAGGCGATTTCTAACGCGTCCTCAGTGATGACGGAGGCGGTGTTTAAGGCGATTTCTAACGCGTCCTCAGTGATGACGGAGGCGGTGTTTAAGGCGATTTCTAACGCGTCCTCAGTGATGATGGAGGCGGTGTTTAAGGCGATTTCTAACGCGTCCTCAGTGATGATGGAGGCGGTGTTTAAGGCGATTTCTAACGCGTCCTCAGTGATGATGGAGGCGGTGTTTAAGGCGATTTCTAACGCGTCCTCAGTGATGATGGAGGCGGTGTTTAAGGCGATTTCTAACGCGTCCTCAGTGATGATGGAGGCGGTGTTTAAGGCGATTTCTAACGCGTCCTCAGTGATGATGGAGGCGGTGTTTAAGGCGATTTCTAACGCGTCCTCAGTGATGATGGAGGCGGTGTTTAAGGCGATTTCTAACGCGTCCTCAGTGATGATGGAGGCGGTGTTTAAGGCGATTTCTAACGCGTCCTCAGTGATGATGGAGGCGGTGTTTAAGGCGATTTCTAACGCGTCCTCAGTGATGATGGAGGCGGTGTTTAAGGCGATTTCTAACGCGTCCTCAGTGATGATGGAGGCGGTGTTTAAGGCGATTTCTAACGCGTCCTCAGTGATGATGGAGGCGGTGTTTAAGGCGATTTCTAACGCGTCCTCAGTGATGATGGAGGCGGTGTTTAAGGCGATTTCTAACGCGTCCTCAGTGATGATGGAGGCGGTGTTTAAGGCGATTTCTAACGCGTCCTCAGTGATGATGGAGGCGGTGTTTAAGGCGATTTCTAACGCGTCCTCAGTGATGATGGAGGCGGTGTTTAAGGCGATTTCTAACGCGTCCTCAGTGATGATGGAGGCGGTGTTTAAGGCGATTTCTAACGCGTCCTCAGTGATGATGGAGGCGGTGTTTAAGGCGATTTCTAACGCGTCCTCAGTGATGATGGAGGCGGTGTTTAAGGCGATTTCTAACGCGTCCTCAGTGATGATGGAGGCGGTGTTTAAGGCGATTTCTAACGCGTCCTCAGTGATGATGGAGGCGGTGTTTAAGGTGATTTCTAACGTGTCCTCAGTGATGACGATGATGGTGGTGATTTCTAATGTGTCCTCAGTGATGATGATGATGGTGGTGATTTATAACGTGTCCTCAGTGATGATGATGATGATGGTGTTGTTGATGATGGTGGTGATTTCTAACGCGTCTTCAGTGATCAATCAATCAATTTTTTTTTATATAGCGCCAAATCACAACAAACAGTTGCCCCAAGGCACTTTATATTGTAAGGCAAGGCCATACAATAATTATGTAAAACCCCAACGGTCAAAACGACCCCCTGTGAGCAAGCACTTGGCTACAGTGGGAAGGAAAAACTCCCTTTTAACAGGAAGAAACTTCCAGCAGAACCAGGCTCAGGGAGGGGCAGTCTTCTGCTGGGACTGGTTGGGGCTTTGGGAGAGAAATAAAACTGGTTTTTGGGACTTCCAATTTGGATGGACAAGACTAAGAGTCAAGCTTTCAAATGAATTAAAGCTCTGTCTGGGTTTTTGATTAATTAATAAGCTGGAGTGGAAGACTGCTGCTAATCCTCCGCCTCGGGCCGTGCTACGAGCGTTCTGGCAGTTAGTGTGACTCGGGGGTGTTGACTCATTTAAACTAACATATTCATCCTGCTGTAACCAGGTTTCTGTAAGGCAGAATAAATCAATATGTTGACCAATTATTATATCATTTACTAACAGGGACTTAGAAGAGAGAGACCTAATGTTTAATAGACCACATTTAACTGTTTTAGTCTGTGGTGCAGTTGAAGGTGCTATATTATTTTTATTTTTTTAATTTTTACGCTTAAATAGATTTTTGCTGGTTATTGGTGGTCTGGGAGCAGGCACCGTCTCTACGGGGATGGGGTAATGAGGGGATGGCAGGGGGAGAGAAGCTGCAGAGAGGTGTGTAAGACTACAACTCTGCTTCCTGGTCCCAACCTTGGATAGTCACGGTTTGGAGGATTTAAGAAAATTGGCCAGATTTCTAGAAATGAGAGCTGCTCCATCCAAAGTGGGATGGATGCCGTCTCTCCTAACAAGACCAGGTTTAAGGCGATTTCTAACGCGTCCTCAGTGATGACGACGGTGTTGTTGATGGTGGCGATTTCTAACGCGTCCTCAGTGATGACGACGGTGTTGTTGATGGTGGCGATTTCTAACGCGTCCTCAGTGATGACGACGGTGTTGTTGATGGTGGCGATTTCTAACGCGTCCTCAGTGATGACGACGGTGTTGTTGATGGTGGCGATTTCTAACGCGTCCTCAGTGATGACGACGGTGTTGTTGATGGTGGCGATTTCTAACGCGTCCTCAGTGATGACGACGGTGTTGTTGATGGTGGCGATTTCTAACGCGTCCTCAGTGATGACGACGGTGTTGTTGATGGTGGCGATTTCTAACGCGTCCTCAGTGATGACGACGGTGTTGTTGATGGTGGCGATTTCTAACGCGTCCTCAGTGATGACGACGGTGTTGTTGATGGTGGCGATTTCTAACGCGTCCTCAGTGATGACGACGGTGTTGTTGATGGTGGCGATTTCTAACGCGTCCTCAGTGATGACGACGGTGTTGTTGATGGTGGCGATTTCTAACGCGTCCTCAGTGATGACGACGGTGTTGTTGATGGTGGCGATTTCTAACGCGTCCTCAGTGATGACGACGGTGTTGTTGATGGTGGCGATTTCTAACGCGTCCTCAGTGATGACGACGGTGTTGTTGATGGTGGCGATTTCTAACGCGTCCTCAGTGATGACGACGGTGTTGTTGATGGTGGCGATTTCTAACGCGTCCTCAGTGATGACGACGGTGTTGTTGATGGTGGCGATTTCTAACGCGTCCTCAGTGATGACGACGGTGTTGTTGATGGTGGCGATTTCTAACGCGTCCTCAGTGATGACGACGGTGTTGTTGATGGTGGCGATTTCTAACGCGTCCTCAGTGATGACGACGGTGTTGTTGATGGTGGCGATTTCTAACGCGTCCTCAGTGATGACGACGGTGTTGTTGATGGTGGCGATTTCTAACGCGTCCTCAGTGATGACGACGGTGTTGTTGATGGTGGCGATTTCTAACGCGTCCTCAGTGATGACGACGGTGTTGTTGATGGTGGCGATTTCTAACGCGTCCTCAGTGATGACGACGGTGTTGTTGATGGTGGCGATTTCTAACGCGTCCTCAGTGATGACGACGGTGTTGTTGATGGTGGCGATTTCTAACGCGTCCTCAGTGATGACGACGGTGTTGTTGATGGTGGCGATTTCTAACGCGTCCTCAGTGATGACGACGGTGTTGTTGATGGTGGCGATTTCTAACGCGTCCTCAGTGATGACGACGGTGTTGTTGATGGTGGCGATTTCTAACGCGTCCTCAGTGATGACGACGGTGTTGTTGATGGTGGCGATTTCTAACGCGTCCTCAGTGATGACGACGGTGTTGTTGATGGTGGCGATTTCTAACGCGTCCTCAGTGATGACGACGGTGTTGTTGATGGTGGCGATTTCTAACGCGTCCTCAGTGATGACGACGGTGTTGTTGATGGTGGCGATTTCTAACGCGTCCTCAGTGATGACGACGGTGTTGTTGATGGTGGCGATTTCTAACGCGTCCTCAGTGATGACGACGGTGTTGTTGATGGTGGCGATTTCTAACGCGTCCTCAGTGATGACGACGGTGTTGTTGATGGTGGCGATTTCTAACGCGTCCTCAGTGATGACGACGGTGTTGTTGATGGTGGCGATTTCTAACGCGTCCTCAGTGATGACGACGGTGTTGTTGATGGTGGCGATTTCTAACGCGTCCTCAGTGATGACGACGGTGTTGTTGATGGTGGCGATTTCTAACGCGTCCTCAGTGATGACGACGGTGTTGTTGATGGTGGCGATTTCTAACGCGTCCTCAGTGATGACGACGGTGTTGTTGATGGTGGCTTTTTCTAACGCGTCCTCAGTGATGACGACGGTGTTGTTGATGGTGGCTTTTTCTAACGCGTCCTCAGTGATGACGACGGTGTTGTTGATGGTGGCGATTTCTAACGCGTCCTCAGTGATGACGACGGTGTTGTTGATGGTGGCGATTTCTAACACGTCCTCAGTGATGATGGAGGCGGTGTTTAAGGCGATTTCTAACGCGTCCTCAGTGATGATGGAGGCGGTGTTTAAGGCGATTTATAACGCGTCCTCAGTGATGATGGAGGCGGTGTTTAAGGCGATTTATAACGCGTCCTCAGTGATGATGGAGGCGGTGTTTAAGGCGATTTCTAACGTGTCCTCAGTGATGATGATGATGGTGGTGATTTCTAACGTGTCCTCAGTGATGACGATGATGGTGGTGATTTATAACGTGTCCTCAGTGATGATGATGATGGTGGTGATTTATAACGTGTCCTCAGTGATGATGATGATGATGGTGTTGTTGATGATGGTGGTGATTTCTAACGCGTCCTCAGTGATGATGGAGGTGGTGTTTAAGGCGATTTCTATATTTCTATTAATATGGGTGAGATATGCTCTCTCCTTCTAGTCCCCACCAGTACTCTAGCTGCAGTATTTTGAATTAACTGAAGGCTTTTTAGGGAACTTTTAGGACAACCTGATAATAATGAATTACAATAGTCCAGCCTAGAGGAAATAAATGCATGAATTAGTTTTTCAGCATCACTGAGACAAGACCTTTCTAATTTTAGAGATATTGCGTAAATGCAAAAAAGCAGTCCTACATATTTGTTTAATATGCGCTTTGAATGACATATGATGATGGAGGTGGTGTTTAAGGCGATTTCTAACGTGTCCTCAGTGATGATGATGATGACGGTGGTGGCGATTTCTAACGCATCCTCAGTGATGATGATGACGGTGGCGATTTCTAACGCGTCCTCAGTGATGATGATGATGGTGGCGATTTCTAACGCGTCCTCAGTGATGATGAGTAACGCGTCCTCAGTGATGATGATGGTGGTGGTTTGTAACGCGTCCTCAGTGATGGTGGTGGTTTGTAACGCGTCCTCAGTGATGGTGGTGGTTTGTAACGCGTCCTCAGTGATGGTGGTGGTTTGTAACGCGTCCTCAGTGATGGTGGTGATTTGTAACGCGTCCTCAGTGATGGTGGTGATTTGTAACGCGTCCTCAGTGATGGTGGTGATTTGTAACGCGTCCTCAGTGATGGTGGTGATTTGTAACGCGTCCTCAGTGATGGTGGTGATTTGTAACGCGTCCTCAGTGATGGTGGTGATTTGTAACGCGTCCTCAGTGATGGTGGTGATTTGTAACGCGTCCTCAGTGATGATGATGATTTGTAACGCGTCCTCAGTGATGATGATGATTTGTAACGCGTCCTCAGTGATGATAATGATTTGTAACGCGTCCTCAGTGATGATGATGATTTGTAACGCGTCCTCAGTGATGATGATGATTTGTAACGCGTCCTCAGTGATGATGATTTGTAACGCGTCCTCAGTGATGATGATGATTTGTAACGCGTCCTCAGTGATGATGATGATTTGTAACGCGTCCTCAGTGATGATGATGATTTGTAACGTGTCCTCAGTGATGATGATGATGATGATTTGTAACGTGTCCTCAGTGATGATCAATCAATCAATCAATTTTTTTTATATAGCGCCAAATCACAACAAACAGTTGCCCCAAGGCGCTTTATATTGTAAGGCAAGGCCATACAATAATTATGTAAAACCCCAACGGTCAAAACGACCCCCTGTGAGCAAGCACTTGGCTACAGTGGGAAGGAAAAACTCCCTTTTAACAGGAAGAAACCTCCAGCAGAACCAGGCTCAGGGAGGGGCAGTCTTCTGCTGGGACTGGTTGGGGCTGAGGGAGAGAACCAGGAAAAAGACATGCTGTGGAGGGGAGCAGAGATCGATCACTAATGATTGAATGCAGAGTGGTGCATACAGAGCAAAAAGAGAAAGAAACAGTGCATCATGGGAACCCCCCAGCAGTCTACGTCTATAGCAGCATAACTAAGGGATGGTTCAGGGTCACCTGATCCAGCCCTAACTATAAGCTTTAGCAAAAAGGAAAGTTTTAAGACTAATCTTAAAAGTAGAGAGGGTGTCTGTCTCCCTGATCTGAATTGGGAGCTGGTTCCACAGGAGAGGAGCCTGAAAGCTGAAGGCTCTGCCTCCCATTCTACTCTTACAAACCCTAGGAACTACAAGTAAGCCTGCAGTCTGAGAGCGAAGCGCTCTATTGGGGTGATATGGTACTACGAGGTCCCTAAGATAAGATGGGACCTGATTATTCAAAACCTTATAAGTAAGAAGAAGAATTTTAAATTCTATTCTAGAATTAACAGGAAGCCAATGAAGAGAGGCCAATATGGGTGAGATATGCTCTCTCCTTCTAGTCCCCGTCAGTACTCTAGCTGCAGCATTTTGAATTAACTGAAGGCTTTTTAGGGAACTTTTAGGACAACCTGATAATAATGAATTACAATAGTCCAGCCTAGAGGAAATAAATGCATGAATTAGTTTTTCAGCATCACTCTGAGACAAGACCTTTCTGATTTTAGAGATATTGCGTAAATGCAAAAAAGCAGTCCTACATATTTGTTTAATATGCGCTTTGAATGACATATCCTGATCAAAAATGACTCCAAGATTTCTCACAGTATTACTAGAGGTCAGGGTAATGCCATCCAGAGTAAGGATCTGGTTAGACACCATGTTTCTAAGATTTGTGGGGCCAAGTACAATAACTTCAGTTTTATCTGAGTTTAAAAGCAGGAAATTAGAGGTCATCCATGTCTTTATGTCTGTAAGACAATCCTGCAGTTTAGCTAATTGGTGTGTGTCCTCTGGCTTCATGGATAGATAAAGCTGGGTATCATCTGCGTAACAATGAAAATTTAAGCAATACCGTCTAATAATACTGCCTAAGGGAAGCATATATAAAGTGAATAAAATTGGTCCTAGCACAGAACCTTGTGGAACTCCATAATTAACTTTAGTCTGTGAAGAAGATTCCCCATTTACATGAACAAATTGTAATCTATTAGACAAACATGATTCAAACCACTGCAGCGCAGTGCCCTTAATACCTATGGCATGCTCTAATCTCTGTAATAAAATTTTATGGTCAACAGTATCAAAAGCAGCACTGAGGTCTAACAGAACAAGCACAGAGATGA
The DNA here is from genome assembly GCF_902500255.1 of Thalassophryne amazonica. Taxonomy (NCBI): domain Eukaryota; kingdom Metazoa; phylum Chordata; class Actinopteri; order Batrachoidiformes; family Batrachoididae; genus Thalassophryne; species Thalassophryne amazonica. The sequence goes on along the minus strand of NW_022986384.1, from coordinate 39,892 downwards.
GTCCACTGTCCGAGGCCATAAGAAGATCATTTGTAACCTTCACTAATGCTGTTTCTGTACTATGATGAATTCTAAAACCTGACTGAAACTCTTCAAATAGACCATTCCTCTGCAGATGATCAGTTAGCTGTTTTACAACTACCCTTTCAAGAATTTTGAGAGAAAAGGAAGGTTGGAGATTGGCCTATAATTAGCTAAGATAGCTGGGTCAAGTGATGGCTTTTTAAGTAATGGTTTAATTACTGCCACCTTAAAAGCCTGTGGTACATAGCCAACTAACAAAGATAGATTGATCATATTTAAGATCGAAGCATTAAATAATGGTAGGGCTTCCTTGAGCAGCCTGGTAGGAATGGGGTCTAATAAACATGTTGATGGTTTGGATGAAGTAACTAATGAAAATAACTCAGACAGAACAATCTGAGAGAAAGAGTCTAACCAAATACCGGCATCACTGAAAGCAGCCAAAGATAACGATACGTCTTTGGGATGGTTATGAGTAATTTTTTCTCTAATAGTTAAAATTTTGTTAGCAAAGAAAGTCATGAAGTCATTACTAGTTAAAGTTAATGGAATACTCAGCTCAATAGAGCTCTGACTCTTTGTCAGCCTGGCTACAGTGCTGAAAAGAAACCTGGGGTTGTTCTTATTTTCTTCAATTAGTGATGAGTAGTAAGATGTCCTAGCTTTACGGAGGGCTTTTTATAGAGCAACAGACTCTTTTTCCAGGCTAAGTGAAGATCTTCTAAATTAGTGAGACGCCATTTCCTCTCCAACTTACGGGTTATCTGCTTTAAGCTACGAGTTTGTGAGTTATACCACGGAGTCAGACACTTCTGATTTAAAGCTCTCTTTTTCAGAGGAGCTACAGCATCCAAAGTTGTCTTCAATGAGGATGTAAAACTATTGACGAGATACTCTATCTCACTTACAGAGTTTAGGTAGCTACTCTGCACTGTGTTGTTATATGGCATTAGAGAACATAAAGAAGGAATCATATCCTTAAACCTAGTTACAGCGCTTTCTGAAAGACTTCTAGTGTAATGAAACTTATTCCCTACTGCTGGGTAGTCCATCAGAGTAAATGTTATTAAGAAATGATCAGACAGAAGGGAGTTTTCAGGGAATACTGTTAAGTCTTCTATAAGATTGCTGCTAATCCTCCTCCTCGGCCCGTGCTACGAGCATTCTGACAGTTAGTGTGACTCGGGGGTGTTGACTCATTTAAACTAACATATTCATCCTGCTGTAACTAGGTTTCTGTAAGGCAGAATAAATCAATATGTTGATCAATTGTGCTTGTTGAATTAACAGTCTTTTTCAAGACTTTTTTACCTTTTTACTTTTTCTTTTACTTTTTTACTGTGCTCCAACGCCTAAGGAAGACCTCTAACGGTCAAAACATCGCGACGGAGCACTTTTATCAGCTAACTTTCATCAGCGTTGGCAAGCTAACTAGCTTGCTAACGCTTTCGTTTTTATTTTTTTTAATTTTTTTTATTTTTTTTTTCTCTTTTAGCACTGTTGTCGTGCGTTATCTGTGCTGCTCCACAGCGTGTTTAGTTGATTTTTATTTTATTTTAGCACCGTTGTCGTGCGTTCGCTGTTGTCGTGCGTTGCCTGTGCTGCTTCATGGCCTGTTTGGTGCCTTGATTGGGGCACTCCTTCTGCTGAATCACCTTTAAATTATTTACACATTATTCACTTTGTGTGTTTTTAGGAATCCGCTAGGTTGCGTAGCTACTAGCTCTTAGCCGATTTAGCATGGCGGCTTCTCCTGTCTCTCCCGTACTTTTCTGCTCTGGGTGTGAAATGTTTAGTTATTCCTCGGCCTCCTTTAGCAGTAACGGTACTTGTAATAAGTGCAGCTTATTCATAGCTTTGGAGGCCAGGCTGGGCGAATTGGAGACTCGGCTCCACACCGTGGAAAATTCTACATCTAGCCAGGCCCCTGTAGTCGGTGCGGACCAAGGTAGCTTAGCTGCCGCTAGTTCCCCCCGGCAGATCCCGGGCAGTCGGGAAAGCAGGCTGACTGGGTGACTGTGAGGAGGAAGCATAGCCCTAAACAGAAGCCCCGTGTACACCGTCAACCCGTTCACATCTCTAACCGTTTTTCCCCACTCGACGATACACTCGCCGAGGATCAAACTCTGGTTATTGGCGACTCTGTTTTGAGAAATGTGAAGTTAGCGACACCAGCAACCATTGTCAATTGTCTTCCGGGGGCCAAAGCAGGCGACATCGAAGGACATTTGAAATTGCTGGCTAAGGCTAAGCGTAAATTTGGTAAGATTATAATTCACGTCGGCAGTAATGACACTCGGTTACGCCAATCGGAGGTCACTAAAATTAACATTAAATCGGTGTGTAACTTTGCAAAAACAATGTCGGACTCTGTTGTTTTCTCTGGGCCCCTCCCCAATCAGACCGGGAGTGACATGTTTAGCCGCATGTTCTCCTTGAATTGCTGGCTGTCTGAGTGGTGTCCAAAAAATGAGGTGGGCTTCATTGATAATTGGCAAAGCTTCTGGGGAAAACCTGGTCTTGTTAGGAGAGACGGCATCCATCCCACTTTAGATGGAGCAGCTCTCATTTCTAGAAATCTGGCCAATTTTCTTGGATCCTCCAAACTGTGACTGTCCAGCGTTGGGACCAGGAGGCAGAGCTGTGGTCTTATACACCTCTCTGCAGCTTCTCTCCCCCTGCCATCCCCTCATTACCCCATCCCCGTAGAGACGGTGCCTGCTCCCAGACCACCAATAACCAGCAAAAATCTATTTAAGCATAAAAATTCAAAAAGAAAAAATAATATAGCACCTTCAATTGCACCACAGACTAAAACAGTTAAATGTGGTCTATTAAACATTAGGTCTCTCTCTTCTAAGTCCCTGTTGGTAAATGATATAATAATTGATCAACGTATTGATTTATTCTGCCTAACAGAAACCTGGTTACAGCAGGATGAATATGTTAGTTTAAATGAGTCAACACCCCCGAGTCACACTAACTGTCAGAATGCTCGTAGCACGGGCCGGGGCAGAGGATTAGCAGCAATCTTCCATTCCAGCTTATTAATTAATCAAAAACCCAGACAGAGCTTTAATTCATTTGAAAGCTTGACTCTTAGTCTTGTCCATCCAAATTGGAAGTCCCAAAAAACAGTTATTTATTATCTATCGTCCACCTGGTCGTTACTGTGAGTTTCTCTATGAATTTTCAGACCTTTTGTCTGACTTAGTGCTTAGCTCAGATAAGATAATTATAGTGGGCGATTTTAACATCCACACAGATGCTGAGAATGACAGCCTTAACACTGCATTTAATCTATTATTAGACTCTATTGGCTTTGCTCAAAAAGTAAATGAGTCCACCCACCACTTTAATCATATCTTAGATCTTGTTCTGACTTATGGTATGGAAATAGAAGACTTAACAGTATTCCCTGAAAACTCCCTTCTGTCTGATCATTTTTTAATAACATTTACATTTACCCTGATGGACTACCCTGCAGTGGGGAATAAGTTTCATTACACTAGAAGTCTTTCAGAAAGCGCTGTAACTAGGTTTAAGGATATGATTCCTTCGTTATGTTCTCTAATGTCATATACCAACACAGAGCAGAGTAGCTACCTAAACTCTGTAAGGGAGTTAGAGTATCTCGTCAATAGTTTTACATCCTCTTTGAAGACAACTTTGGATGCTGTAGCTCCTCTGAAAAAGAGAGCTTTAAATCAGAAGTGTCTGACTCCGTGGTATAACTCACAAACTCGTAGCTTAAAGCAGATAACCCGTAAGTTGGAGAGGAAATGGCGTCTCACTAATTTAGAAGATCTTCACTTAGCCTGGAAAAAGAGTTTGTTGCTCTATAAAAAAAGCCCTCCGTAAAGCTAGGACATCTTTCTACTCATCACTAATTGAAGAAAATAAGAATAACCTCAGGTTTCTTTTCAGCACTGTAGCCAGGCTGACAAAGAGTCAGAGCTCTATTGAGCTGAGTATTCCATTAACTTTAACTAGTAATGACTTCATGACTTTCTTTGCTAACAAAATTTTGACTATTAGAGAAAAAATTACTCATAACCATCCCAAAGATGTATCGTTATCTTTGGCTGCTTTCAGTGATGCCGGTATTTGGTTATTTCTCTCCGGTTGTTCTGTCTGAGTTATTTTCATTGGTTGCTTCGTCCAAACCATCGGCATGTTTATTGGACCCCATTCCTGCCAGGCTGCTCAAGGAAGCCCTACCATTATTTAATGCTTCAATCTTAAATATGATCAATCTATCTTTGTTAGTTGGTTATGTACCACAGGCCTTTAAGGTGGCAGTAATTAAACCATTACTTAAAAAGCCATCACTTGACCCAGCTATCTTAGCTAATTATAGGCCAATCTCCAACCTTCCTTTTCTCTCAAAGATTCTTGAAAGGGTAGTTGTAAAACAGCTAACTGATCATCTGCAGAGGAATGGTCTATTTGAAGAGTTTCAGTCAGGTTTTAGAATTCATCATAGTACAGAAACAGCATTAGTGAAGGTTACAAATGATCTTCTTATGGCTTCGGACAGTGGACTTATCTCTGTGCTTGTTCTGTTGGACCTCAGTGCTGCTTTTGATACTGTTGACCATCAAATTTTATTACAGAGATTAGAGCATGTCATAGGTATTAAAGGCACTGCGCTGCGGTGGTTTGAATCATATTTGTCTAATAGATTACAGTTTGTTCATGTAAATGGGGAATCTTCTTCACAGACTAAAGTTAATTATGGAGTTCCACAAGGTTCTGTGCTAGGACCAATTTTATTCACTTTATACATGCTTCCCTTAGGCAGTATTATTAGACGGTATTGCTTAAATTTTCATTGTTACGCAGATGATACCCAGCTTTATCTATCCATGAAGCCAGAGGATACACACCAATTAGCTAAACTGCAGGATTGTCTTACAGACATAAAGACATGGATGACCTCTAATTTCCTGCTTTTAAACTCAGATAAAACTGAAGTTATTGTACTTGGCCCCACAAATCTTAGAAGCATGGTGTCTAACCAGATCGTTACTCTGGATGGCATTTCCCTGATCTCTAGTAATACTGTGAGAAATCTTGGAGTCATTTTTGATCAGGATATGTCATTCAAAGCGCATATTAAACAAATATGTAGGACTGCCTTTTTGCATTTACGCAATATCTCTAAAATCAGAAAGGTCTTGTCTCAGAGTGATGCTGAAAAACTAATTCATGCATTTATTTCCTCTAGGCTGGACTATTGTAATTCATTATTATCAGGTTGTCCTAAAAGTTCCCTAAAAAGCCTTCAGTTGGTTCAGAATGCTGCAGCTAGAGTACTGACGGGGACTAGCAGGAGAGAGCATATCTCACCCGTGTTGGCCTCTCTTCATTGGCTTCCTGTTAATTCTAGAATAGAATTTAAAATTCTTCTTCTTACTTATAAGGTTTTGAATGATCAGGTCCCATCTTATCTTAGGGACCTCGTAGTACCATATTACCCCATTAGAGCGCTTCGTTCTCAGACTGCGGGCTTACTTGTAGTTCCTAGGGTTTGTAAGAGTAGAATGGGAGGCAGAGCCTTCAGCTTTCAGGCTCCTCTCCTGTGGAACCAGCTCCCAGTTCAGATCAGGGAGACAGATACCCTCTCTACTTTTAAGATTAGGCTTAAAACTTTCCTTTTCGCTAAGGCTTATAGTTAGGGCTGGATCGGGTGACCCTGGACCATCCCTTGGTTATGCTGCTTTAGACGTAGATTGTGGGGGGGTTCCCATGATGCACTGTTTCTTTCTCTTTTTGCTCCGTATGCATCACTCTGCATTTAATCATTAGTGATCGATCTCTGCCCCCCTTCACGGCATGTCTTTTTCCTGTTTTTTTCCCTCAGCCCCAACCAGTCCCAGCAGAAGACTGCCCCTCCCTGAGCCTGGTTCTGCTGGAGGTTTCTTCCTGTTAAAAGGGAGTTTTTCCTTCCCACTGTTGCCAAGTGCTTGCTCATAGGGGGTCGTTTTGACCGTTGGGGTTTTTCATAATTATTGTATGGCCTTGCCTTGCAATATGGAGCGCCTTGGGGCAACTGTTTGTTGTGATTTGGCGCTATATAACAAAAAAGTTGATTGATTGATTGATCAATTATTATATCATTTACCAACAGGGGATCATCTGGGTTCTCTCCCTGCCTGGTCCTTTCTGTGTGTCCTCACTGATGATGATGGTGATCTGTAACGTGTCCTCACTGATGATGATGATGGTGATCTGTAACGTGTCCTCACTGATGATGATGATGGTGATCTGTAACGTGTCCTCACTGATGATGATGATGGTGATCTGTAACGTGTCCTCACTGATGATGATGATGGTGATCTGTAACGTGTCCTCACTGACGATGATGAAGGTGATCTGTAACGTGTCCTCACTGATGATGATGAAGGTGATCTGTAACGTGTCCTCACTGATGATGATGAAGGTGATCTGTAACGTGTCCTCACTGATGATGAAGGTGATCTGTAACGTGTCCTCACTGATGATGGTGATCTGTAACGTGTCCTCACTGACGATGATGAAGGTGATCTGTAACGTGTCCTCACTGATGATGATGAAGGTGATCTGTAACGTGTCCTCACTGATGATGATGAAGGTGATCTGTAACGTGTCCTCACTGATGAAGGTGATTTGTGATAACGGCACCTAGCTACTATCTGTCACCAAACAGCGCGGGTTTATTTACAGAGACACTTAAGTATTTTTCCACCACATAAAGGCAGTTGTGTAATAAGTGGAACTGCTTTGAGGTCGATAAACTACGTCCTGTTTTTACCACCCTTTCGATAAAACGCGGCTTTTAGCGTCGCAGCTGAAAAAGGAAAAGAGAAAAACCTTCACCTACCTCCCGTCGAGGACACGGCGGCCGCCGTCCGCTCCACAGCCCAGAAAACCTCCGGAGAACCGAGCGGTGGTGTGCGGACAGTCCTCTCGTCGTCTGGGGTCACTTTGCGGACAGTTTTTTTGCGCTCACAGCGCACATTCGTTGCGCCGCAGACGTGCTTGTTGCGCCGAGATGACTGGAGATCCTCAACTGGCCCAACTCGACAGCGACGCTGCCGATGAAAGACGCCCTCTGATTGGTCCAAAGTGTCAGAGCTGCTGATTGATCCGTGCCGCACTGGGTGGGGCTAGATGAAATTTAAAGGTACAGTATGTGCAAAAAAACGTTCTGTTCCGGAGACGTTTAGCAATTTACAGTACTTCTGTTAGCACTGCTGCCTCACAGCAGAAGGTTCTGGGTTCTCTCCCCGCCTGGTCCTTTCTGTGTGGAGTTTGCATGTTGTCCCCATGTTCGCGTGGGTTCCTCCCACTCCATAGACATGGACCGCTGGGACAGGCTTCAGCCCCGCTTTGACTCTTATTTGAGTAAGTGGTTGAAGATCAGTGAGTGACAATGAATATAATGCTGTGTAAAAATCACTGCGCTGTGTAACATGAAGTGATGGGTGGCAGTGGTACACACCAGTGAGTGGACCCCTGAGCAGCCTCAGCAGCGCACGTGCAGCTTCACACCCTGGAGATGTGTGTTGAAACACCAGTTGAAGAGCCAAAAGGGAGGCACAGGTGTCTGATTGGTGACCCCACTCAGGTGATCCCCACACCAAAGCACGACCAGTCTGATGAGAAATCATGCCAGTTATTTTCATCCTGTCAGACGGGAACTTGCATGACATGAGCTCAAAATGTAACTCACACTGAGTAATAAATGGTCTGACATCACCGGACTCACCTGAGAAACGTTCAGGCAGAGACAGCTGATTACAGTAGACAGGACGGCCACAGTGTAGGCGCACTGGTGCTGCCGGTGTTCGTAACATTTGAAGCCTGATGATCTAGTCTTGACAGTAAATGTCCCATCAGGGCGCTCACTGACTCCATGAACGAGTCCTGGCATTTAGCGAGGTCACTAAACCCAGAAGAGAGAGTGTTGAGGTGATCTTGTTTCTGCGCGAGCTGGTTACTACTTGCTGATTACTACCTGCTGGAAAACCGGGCACCAGCTTCCAGCAGTCTGTAGATCAGCACACAGTTCCTTTACTCTGGAAAAAGTCAATTATTGTTCCAGTCCCCAAAAAACCCTGCCCAACAATTAATGATTTTAGACCGGTAGCTTTAACTTCTGTTATGAAATGTTTAGAAAAATATATGGTGTCTATTTTAAAGTCAGAGATCAATTCAGATCTCGATCTCTTGCAGTTTGCGTATAGGAGAGGGCGGGGTACAGATGATGCCATTAATGGCATCACCCACCTGTCACTAAAACACCTTGAAGACCCAAAGGCTTACGCACGTCTTTTATTTATTGATTTTAGTTCTGCTTTTAACACGTTACAGCCTCATTTACTGATTCAAAAATTAATTCACCTGTCAGTAAAACCTGTAATTATAAAATGGTTTTATTCTTTTTTAACAGATAGAATTCAAAATGTCAGAGTTAATAACACTATCTCTGATTCTAAAAACATCAGTACTGGCGCACCTCAGGGTTGTGTCAGTTTGCCTGTCCTTTTTACTCTCTATACTAATGATTGCATTAGCCACTTTCATGGAAATCATCCATCACTGTATTTTAAGGAGGTGCAGTCTTTTGTCCACTGCTGTGATGCTAACTTTCTTACTATAAATGTAAAGAAAACTAAGGAGATGATAATTGACCCTTGTTCTATTGGTGATCATACCCCTCTGGTAATCCATGATGAAGAAATCAATCAGGTCAGCTTTTACAGGTATCTAGGCATTTACTTAGATAACCAGTTCAGCTGGGAAACACATGTCAATAACTTATGCTCTCGTTTACAGCAGAGGTTATATTTTATGCGCACACTCAGGGCGTTTGGGGTTGATCAGAACATCTTGTTTTTGTTTTATCAGGCTGTTTTGGAAAGCATTATCCGGTATGGGATGTCATCTTGGTACGGTAATCTCTCTGTCCAGTTAAAATCTAGGCTTGCTTGTCTGGTGAAGACTGCTATGAAAGTTGTAGGGAGGACGGGAAACTCTTCCCTGCAGTCCATGTATGAACAGTCTGTTCTCAAACAAGCGCAGCGAGCTTTGTCAGATCCTTCACACATCCTCTATCCTGAGTATGAACTCCTACCGTCTGGTAGGCGATACAGAGTCCCTCAGTGCAATTTGAATCACTTTAAAAACTCGTTTGTGCCCACATCAGTTAGAGTCTTAAATATGGTTCCTGGGATAGGTAGTAGGATTGTGCGTTAATGACATGGTGGCATTGTTATTTTAGTGTTATTTATTCACTGTTAGTATTTTTCTTAACCATATGTGAGAGATGGCTGTGCAATAGGGGTATGTGTTTTTAGGGATATGTGCAATATGCATGAATTATTTATGTGAGACTGCTGTGTAATACGGTATGTGCAATTTGGATATGTGTATTAGGGATGGGCAATATGTATGATTGATGTGTGTATTAAGTTATGTAATATGTCATGTAATTATGTCATGGCAGTTTTACTTTTTACTTGTGCAGCTCTTGAAGTCCAAGAAAAATTTCCCGGAAGGGACAATAAAGTGTATCGTATCGTATTATTGTGGTGGTGTACCGCCAGCTAGAACGGGTCAGAGCAAGCTGTGTCCATCGTTGGCCAGTTTGTATTATCAGGCTGGATGGTCAGGGATTGCAGGGCACAAATGCACGGATCAAACAAACGGCTCTGGTTTTTAGAAGGCTTTTCTGAGGTGGATAGCAGAGGTCGGAACACGAGTAAGCAGTCCAGAAAAAGCAGGAGTACAAAAAAAAACCCATCAGGCAAATGGCATGGTTGAGGGAACAGGCTGGAGGTCAGGTACACACTATGAGGCAGGCAGGAATACAAACGCAGGATCACAGCTGGAATGAAGGCACAAGGCACGACAAACTGGTGAGGGACAAACACACGCAGTGAGCTTATATAACCCCAGATGGTAATCAGCAAATCAGAAAGGGGAGGTGATGGTCTAGTGGTTAAGGTGTTGGGCTTGAGACCAGAAGATCCTGGCTTCAAATCCCCGCCTGACTGGAAAATCACTAAGGGCCCTCAGGGTGAATGTGAGGCATAATTGTAAAGTGCTTTGAGCATCTGATGCAGATGGAAAAGCGCTATATAAATGCAGCCCATTTACCATTTATAAACAAGTGTGCATGGAAAGCACCAGAACAAGGATGTACCCAGAGAGAGAAATACCCATCACCAAGAACCAGGAGAGAGAGACAAGAGAAACAGTGACAGACAGACCCAAGCAGAAAAACCCAGCAAGAGAATAAACAAACCAAAACCAATGAAACACAGAAAACAGAACAAAATAAAACAGAAAATCAAACAAAACTCTAACCCTGACAAGCTCTGGATGGAGCCGCACCTCAAACAGAATCGGCATCGGAAAGACAACAAATACAGTACACTGTAACGTCCAAAGTGAACCTGAACTACACTACCCACAATGCTCCCTGCGTCGACCAGCCATCCATGTTTTGCGCTTGATGATGTCATCAGCAAGCGACAGCCAGTCTGCCATAAATAAACACACAACAGATGGACTAAAATGTTTGATTTTAGGGTTCACAAACATTTTTGACCATTAAACTTTGCTCACTTTACCAGCAAAAAAAGTTATCAGACTGAAAGTTATCAGAACTAAATTTATCGGAAGATAATTGGTCCGATGATGGTTTTAACATGCTAGCTAATCCGCTAGCAAAAACATTAGCTTTGATATTTATCTGCTATCGGATTAGCTGAACTGTGTCCACCACTGTTTATATGAATGTTGAAGTCACCAATAATCAGAATGTAATCTGCACTAGTTGACAAGTTAGAGATGAATGCACCAAATTCATCCAAGAATTCAGAGTATGGGCCAGGGGACTTGTATACAGTGACAAAATAATACGACTGATTTTTATTCTTCTGACCATGCCAATACGTAGCATCGTGGGCCGAACGGAGAATCAGATGCTCAAACAAGTTATATTTGCAATCTTACAAATGCCATGATAAGAACAGGCAAGTTGCCAGACCATCACAGAGACACTCAGACCTGGGACCAGTTTGGGATCTCTTCTAGTCACGTGCCTAACACATCTGCTCCATGTTTAACACACTGACCACCTTCCTGTTTCCCTTCAGATAACCTATGTCCTTGAGTGGGCTTCAAAATAAAAGCATTTTAATATCAGGTTTGCACAGTAAAAGCACTTTACTGTGAAAAGCAGCACTCTGCTTCACGTTGCAGTAAACACCATTAAAGTTGTTTAGTTGTGTTTAATAAAATTTGACTTCTGGTTGGATGAGGCCGTTTCCTGGTTAAACGCCGCATTTGTGTACCGTGCTCAATTCATTTTTTGTACAACAAACAAACATTGCAGCACTTTTATTTTAAGCAGGAGTGGAAAATGTGGTGTGATGTTTAGAAGTAGTTTGCGTGCACACAACTCAGAAATAAGAGTCCATCAAACCCCAGAGGTCATGACCTGAGCAAAAACGCTGCTGTTTGGGAAACAGCGGGTAGAAGATGGCTAGAGGAAAGATGGCGGGTGATCAATGATGCCATTACTTTGCACACTCTGGTTTCAGTCACTCAGAGTTCAAAAGTGCACGATAACTGATCCCAGAGCGTCATCTGAACAGGCTGCGCGGTTCCTCACACTTCCTGCTGCAAAAGTTTAAAAATGTAGGCCTGATTGTGAGAACTACGTTTATCAGTTTGATAAAAGCTGAAGACAAACGCCACGGAAATTATTTTTATGTTCCATCTCTATTTAAAGGCTGAATTCATTTCATCATTTCATCACTTCCATTTAAATTAATTTGTTCCAAAAGAAAATACAAAGTTGATTTTATATATATATATAAATAAATAAAAGGAGGAACATAGATATCTTTAAACAGTTATATTTTGCTAACTTCAAATTTATTCTCATGTAATTTACACACTGGCTCAAATAATCACAACTGTCCAGCAGAGGGCATGCCAATATTTACAATGGCTGGGACTCCCATCAACCCTTGGTCACATTAGATATGAGCGATACAATGGCAGTGACCTGCTGCCGTTCAGTTTCAGTCACAGCGGTTGCTCTGTCACCATGTTAGGGAATGTTAGTGTAAACACACCAGACCTTCAGCTAGCTAACAGTTAGCCAGCTAAAGGGCGCATTAGTTAAAGCTAACATAACAATATGGCTTCTATTTCTATAATAAAATAGCCAGATTTATAGCTTAGCCTACTAGCTATAATTTAATTTTACTACTAGTCTACAGACTAGGTATACGTATACTACAATCTTCTGTATTAATATTTAGGTTTTAGAAGCTAACTCGTATAATATGTAGTAAATATATTTCTTGTGTATCTTGTTTATTAGCCTTGTGTAAATATCACATATAAATGTTTGATTTTCTTGAGCCGTTTGGGTGGGTAGGGAGAGTTCCCATGGGATACAAAAGCTTTTTAAACTCACCATCTCTGGTTCTCAAGACCAGGTACCTAAGTGGCTCTACTCTACTTTTTTTTTTTTTTAGATATATCTTAGTATACACTAGTAGAGTTCTACCTTAGAATTGGAATGTATTGTAGAAAACATACCTTACTGAATTTTCATTAGCTAATTGTTAGCTAGCTAAAGGTCACCAAGCTAACATGGGCTAGCTAATGTTAGCTAGATAAATGCTATATCTAGGTCATGTTAGCTTTAACAAACATGGTATTTAGCTGGATAACATTAGCTACCTCCTGTTAGCTTTAACAAATGCAATGTTTAGCTAGCTCATGTCAGTTAATTGCTATTTACTTTGATTTGTCTCATGCACTGATGCGTTCATGTTAGGGGCGTCTGAAACCATTTTACATGATTTTTCCATGTTTTGGATGAAAACAGTTCTGTTATTCTCCAGCTCAGATGGACTTCAGGTCTTCAGCCAGGCTCTGAGGGTGGGGGGTCCTAAATTCAACTTGAATTTCTTGAAGAAAAGCCAGTTGTTGCTACAAGACACTGATTAAATCATTTTTTTGATTAAACAATTTTCATTGTTACGCAGATGATACCCAGCTTTATCTATCCATGAAGCCAGAGGACACACACCAATTAGCTAAACTGCAGGATTGTCTTACAGACATAAAGACATGGATGACCTCTAATTTCCTGCTTTTAAACTCAGATAAAACTGAAGTTATTGTTCTTGGCCCCACAAATCTTAGAAACATGGTGTCTAACCAGATCCTTACTCTGGATGGCATTACCCTGACCTCTAGTAATACTGTGAGAAATCTTGGAGTCATTTTTGATCAGGATTTGTCATTCAAAGCGCATATTAAACAAATATGTAGGACTGCTTTTTTGCATTTACGCGATATCTCTAAAATCAGAAAGGTCTTGTCTCAGAGTGATGCTGAAAAACTAATTCATGCATTTATTTCCTCTAGGCTGGACTATTGTAATTCATTATTATCAGGTTGTCCTAAAAGTTCCCTAAAAAGCCTTCAGTTAATTCAAAATGCTGCAGCTAGAGTGCTGACGGGGACTAGAAGGAGAGAGCATATCTCACCCATATTGGCCTCTCTTCATTGGCTTCCTGTTAATTCTAGAATAGAATTTAAAATTCTTCTTCTTACTTATAAGGTTTTGAATAATCAGGTCACATCTTATCTTAGGGACCTCGTAGTACCATATCACCCCAATACACCGCTTCGCTCTCAGACTGCAGGCTTACTTGTAGTTCCTAGGGTTTGTAAGAGTAGAATGGGAGGCAGAGCCTTCAGCTTTCAGGCTCCTCTCCTGTGGAACCAGCTCCCAATTCAGATCAGGGAGACAGACACCCTCTCTACTTTTAAGATTAGGCTTAAAACTTTCCTTTTTGCTAAAGCTTATAGTTAGGGCTGGATCAGGTGACCCTGAACCATCCCTTAGTTATGCTGCTATAGACGTAGACTGCTGGGGGGTTCCCATGATGCACTGTTTCTTTCTCTTTTTGCTCTGTATGCACCACTCTGCATTTAATCATTAGTGATCGATCTCTGCTCCCCTCCACAGCATGTCTTTTTCCTGGTTCTCTCCCTCAGCCCCAACCAGTCCCAGCAGAAGACTGCCCCTCCCTGAGCCTGGTTCTGCTGGAGGTTTCTTCCTGTTAAAAGGGAGTTTTTCCTTCCCACTGTAGCCAAGTGCTTGCTCACAGGGGGTCGTTTTGACCGTTGGGGTTTTACATCATTATTGTATGGCCTTGCCTTACAATATAAAGCGCCTTGGGGCAACTGTTTGTTGTGATTTGGCGCTATATAAAAAAAAAAATTGATTGATTGATTGATTGATTAAATTAACATTTCCCTGTGAGCAAGCAATCCAGCAAAGTGAGAGTTGGGTGCCTTAGTGTCTCTGAGCCAGGTACCGAGCCGCCAAAACACAGGCAGACCTTTAGAGACGTAAACCAAACCACATACATAATCAAACAACAAAAAACAGATTGAACCATTCCAGATGCGTTCAGTCTGGAACGTGCAGCAGTTTTCATATTGATGAACATAAGCGATGTCAGAACGTTTACGACTTTAAACCAGTAAACAGGCAAGAAATGGTTCATCAGTCACCATCTGAACATTTTTCAGTAATTTCAGTCCTTGCTGCTGAACCCTCAGTCATCAAGCCTGACTACACGTCCTCGCTCCAGCTTTACATTATGCAAACAGATTTTGCTCGAATCCTTTTACTGTGCGCCAGCTGATCTCCATATAATGCACTTGCACTTTAATTGGTCTTGACACTTTATTGTATTTTCTTCCCACTTTGCTGATGCGCCAGGGAATTCCAGCCTGTCTGGTGCCTCATTGGTGAAACTTGAGCTCAATCAGGACAAAAGACTCCAGCAGGAAGGACACTGATTGTACCCCGTCAGAAATTCTGCCTGAGTGGCTTCAAAAAGTTCAGTACTTAATCCAGAAATGCTCATGGCAACCAACAGGGGGACTGAAGAAGGTGCACAGGTATAATATCGACTGACTTTTATTTTACTGAATAAACAATACAGAAAAACACTTTAGCTGTTGGAAATTGTACCATTACAGTTTGTACATGCCAGCATTTACAGTGCTGTCAAGTATTGTTGGGACCCCATCACTCCTTGGTCACATTAGCTACAAGAGACAAAGGCAAAGTGACCAGCCATCTATATATTAAAAGTGAAGTGGCCTCTGTCTGTGTGTGTGCGTAACTTCGATCATGGAGAAACTGGGGAGAGCTGACATTTGCCGTTTGGTATGTTTATGTATTTTGGGTCAAGGATACATATCCTTGACCCAAAATGTGTTTTGGTGGCGTGTATATACATGCCACCACAATGGAACATTGCTGGAACTAATGGAACTAAGCCCCCATTGTTTCCTGTGGTGGAGGGAGAGGTCGGTGTGCCCTCGGTCCAGGCCCACCTGCGGAGGTGCCGTCAGGTGTGGCGCACCACCCGTTCTGCCTTGTTGAAAGCCCGGATGAGGGCCAAAGCCCATGCAGATCGCCGGCGTTCCCCGGCCCCTGCATACCAGCCCGGGCAGGAGGTATGGCTTTCCACGAAAGACGTTCCTCTACAAGTGGACTCCCCAAAACTCAAAGACAAATACATTGGACCATTTAAGATCCTCAAGGTCATCAGTCCTGCCGCAGTGAAGCTCCAGCTCCCAGCTTCACTGCGGATCCACCCGGTTTTTCATGTCTCCAGAGTGAAACCATATCACACCTCACCCCTCTGTGCTCCCGGACCGGTGCCGCCTCCTGCCCGGATCATCGACGGGGAGCTGGCTTGGACTGTGCGTCGGCTCCTGGACGTCCGCCGGAAGGGCCAGGGTTTCCAGTACTTGGTGACCTGGGAGGGTTATGGACCCGAAGAATGCTCCTGAGTGAAGAGGAGCTTCATCCTGGATCCGGCCCTCCTGGCCGACTTCTACCATCGCCGTCCCGACAAGCCAGGTCGGGTGCCAGGAGGTGCCCGTTGAGGAGGGGGTCCTGTTGTGTGGGCCGCTGAAGAGGAGGTACTGCTGGCCCACTACCAAAGGGCGCCCTGCCTGAAGTGCGGGCTTCAGGCACGAGAGGGCGCTGCCGCCTCACAGGAATAGCCGGGGTGACAGCTGTCACTCATCAACTATGACAGCTGTCACCAATCACCAGGTCATCACCCACACACACAAAAGCCGGACGACATCTCCACCTCGTCGCCGAGATATCGTCTACCTCTAAGGTAAAACTCTCAGCCGTTTTTGGTGCCAAACAATTATTCTGAATACTTTGCAGGCATACCTGATACCTATACGCAGCTGGAAGCTGGGGTTGTGGATCATGAAGGAGACGATGTTCTTCTCTCCTCACACCAAACCGGATAAGTAGTCAGGCGCTGCACGTTTGTTGTTTGTGTTAAAGGTGGAGGTGTTGTTCCCACCTGGAAAGAAGAACTTGCTGACTGTTTACTGGGTGTGTTTTCACACACTCATTACATCTGTTCTTCTGCTTCCTGCCAGCAGTACCAGATCCAACAGTCGGAGACAGTGACCACCTGGGGACTCAGGACTTGGCGGCTCCAGTATCCTTCGGGTTCGGTGGCAGTGGAAATCGTGTGGGATCCGGTTCTACTCGGGACGGACATCTATCCTCGAGCCTACCCACACATCACCTTGTATATTTTGATTGTGATCCAAATTCTATGTCTGTATTCTCGTTGTGCACATTTCACAACAGTAAAGTGTTGTATTTTTGGCTCATCTATTGTCCGTTCATTTCCGCCCCCTGTTGTGGGTCCGTGTCACTACACTTTCCCAACAACGACCAGAGCAAGAATTTTAGCTGGGGAAGCTTCTGCGATTAGAAGCGAAACATCCTCACGTTCAGCAACCCAGTCCAGTCGAAGATTCAACCTTCTCTACTATGGAAACCACCTGGACAACTGAGAGCCTTCACAGAAATATTGCCAAAACAAAAACAACAAAAAAAAACATTTAACTAAATCTAAGCTGAATGGGGTCTATCCCTCCAGACTTCATAATGTGTTACTGGGCATGTGCCTTTAAAAGTTTTTTTTTTTTTTTTTAACCATTTTTCCTAATACTGTTCCCACCTGGCTAGTTCTAGAACTGGAAGATTGTGATCCATATTCACCCGCCAGCCTTGTACTTTCACCAATTCCTCTTGACAAATCAAAATATAGTCAGAATCCAATAAAATATCATTTAATCAGTATTTGGAAGCAAATCAAATCACATTTCACTTACAAATCAATGCCCCTTTCTTTACCAATCGTGAAGAATCCATCCTTTGTCCCTTCTAATCTAGACTTGACTTTGTGATTGGAGTAGACTAGGAATATGTTGCATTCGTGATCTGTATATTGAGGGTAAATCTGCTGCTTTTACACAACTACAAACAAAGTTTAAACTGCATAGTAATTTTTTTAGATACTTGCAAGTTAGGGATTACGTGCGAAAATCTGTCAGGTTTGGAAACAGAACTGCAGAATATGATTGATAAATGTTTAAACATACCCTCATATATAAAGATAAATTTATCTCAAATACAAAGAACAAACTGCTAACAATTGCCCTCCCCCCATAAATATAAAGACATTTGGGAGAAGGATATGGCCATTCAGCGGCTGTGCTCCGAGCAGCCATCGACAGGCTGAAACGACCAGATCATTTCCAAAGTGAATGCTGTGTTGATCTGGGACGTCATCTGACTACCAGAGAAACTGCAGAAGAGTTGGACATCAGCACTTTTGCGGCACATTCCACTGTTACAGGAGATTTTGTAACGAAAGACGTGCGGAGGAATTTGCGCGTCAGGACGGAGCCGCAACGGCGCACAACAAAAAGCACGTCCGTGTTGGAAACATTCGGAAGATTCAGACGGCTTTCGATGGCTTTTCAGTCGAATGAGTGTCCGAGAAATTGTGTAACAGCTGGGCATGTCACAACATGTCCTGTGAGACTTCTAACACGGACGTGCTTTTTGTTCTGCACCGTTGCGGCTCCATCCCGATGCGCGAATTCCTCCGCACGTCTTTCATTACAAAATCTCTTGTAACAGTGGAATGTGCCGCAAAAGTGCTGATGTCCAACTCTTCTGCAATTTCTCTGGTAGTCAGACGACGTCCCGGATCAACACAGCCTTCACTTTGGAAATGATCTGGTCGTTTCAGCCTGTCGATGGCCGGTCGGAGCGCGGCGCGCCCTCGGCCGCTGTGGGCCGTCTTTAATCTGGTTGTAATGCTCCTTAATTTGTGTGACGCCCAGAGTATCCTCACCGAAAGCAGTCTGAATCTTACGAATGGTTTCCAAATCAAATCAATTTTATTTATATAGCGCCAAATCACAACAGTTGCCCCAAGGCGCTTTATATTGTAAGGCAAAAGCCATACAATAATTACAGAAAAACCCCAACGGTCAAAACGACCCCCTGTGAGCAAGCACTTGGCGACAGTGGGAAGGAAAAACTCCCTTTTAACAGGAAGAAACCTCCAGCAGAACCAGGCTCCGGCAGGGGCAGTCTTCTGCTGGGACTGGTTGGGGCTGAAGGAGAGAACCAGGAAAAAGACATGCTGTGGAGGGGAGCAGAGATCAATCACTAATGATTAAATGCAGAGTGGTGCATACAGAGCAAAAAGAGAAAGAAACAGTGCATCATGGGAACCCCCCAGCAGTCTAAGTCTATAGCAGCATAACTAAGGGATGGTTCAGGGTCACCTGATCCAGCCCTAACTATAAGCTTTAGCAAAAAGGAAAGTTTTAAGCCTAATCTTAAAAGTAGAGAGGGTGTCTGTCTCCCTGATCTGAATTGGGAGCTGGTTCCACAGGAGAGGAGCCTGAAAGCTGAAGGCTCTGCCTCCCATTCTACTCTTACAAACCCTAGGAACTACAAGTAAGCCTGCAATCTGAGAGCGAAGCGCTCTATTGGGGTGATATGGTACTATGAGGTCCCTAAGATAAGATGGGACCTGATTATTCAAAACCTTATAAGTAAGAAGAAGAATTTTAAATTCTATTCTAGAATTAACAGGAAGCCAATGAAGAGAAGCCAATATGGGTGAGATATGCTCTCTCCTAGTCCCTGTCAGTACTCTAGCTGCAGCATTTTGAATTAACTGAAGGCTTTTCAGGGAACCTTTAGGACAACCTGATAATGAATTACAATAGTCCAGCCTAGAGGAAATAAATGCATGAATTAGTTTTTCAGCATCACTCTGAGACAAGACCTTTCTAATTTTAGAGATATTGCGCAAATGCAAAAAAGCAGTCCTACATATTTGTTTAATATGCGCATTGAATGACATATCCTGATCAAAAATGACTCCAAGATTTCTCACAGTATTACTAGAAGTCAGGGTAATGCCATCCAGAGTAAGGATCTGGTTAGACACCATGTTTCTAAGATTTGTGGGGCCAAGTACAATAACTTCAGTTTTATCTGAGTTTAAAAGCAGGAAATTAGAGGTCATCCATGTCTTTATGTCTGTAAGACAATCCTGCAGTTTAGCTAATTGGTGTGTGTCCTCTGGCTTCATGGATAGATAAAGCTGGGTATCATCTGCGTAACAATGAAAATTTAAGCAATGCCGTCTAATAATACTGCCTAAGGGAAGCATGTATAAAGTTAATGAAACTGGTCCTAGCACAGAACTTTGTGGAACTCCATAATTAACCTTAGTCTGTGAAGAAGACTCCCCATTTACATGAACAAATTGTAATCTATTAGATAAATATGATTCAAACCACCGCAGCGCAATGCCTTTAATACCTATGGCATGCTATAATCTCTAATAAAATTTTATGGTCAACAGTATCAAAAGCAGCACTGAGGTCTAACAGAACAAGCACAGAGATGAGTCCACTGTCTGAGGCCATAAGAAGATCATTTGTAACCTTCACTAATGCTATTTCTGTACTATGATGAATTCTAAAACCTGACTGAAACTTCAAATAGACCATTCCTCTGCAGATGATCAGTTAGCTGTTTTACAACTACCCTTTCCTACGAGCGTTCTGGCATGGCAGTTAGTGGGGTGTTGACTCATTTAAACTAACATTCATCCTGCTGTAACCAGGTTTGTGTAAGGCAGAATAAATCAATATGTTGATCAATTATTATATCATTTACTAACAGGGACTTAGAAGAGAGACCTAATGTTTAATAGACCACATTTAACTGTTTTAGTCTGTGGTGCAGTTGAAAGCGCTATATTATTTTTTCTTTTTGAATTTTTATGCTTAAATAGATTTTTACTGGTTATTGGTGGTCTGGGAGCAGGCACCGTCTCTACGGGGATGGGGAAATGAGGGGATGGCAGGGGGAGAGAAGCTGCAGAGAGGTGTGTAAGACTACAACTCTGCTTCCTGGTCCCGACCCTGGATAGTCACGGTTTAGAGGATTTAAGAAAATTGGCCAGAGTTTTAGAAATGAGAGCTGCTCCATCCAAAGTGGGATGGATGCCGTCTCTCCTAACATGACCAGGTTTTCCCCAAAAGCTTTGCCAATTATCTATGAAGCCCACCTCATTTTTTGGACACCACTCAGACAGCCAGCAATTCAAGGAGAACATGCAGCTAAACATGTCACTCCCGGTCCGATTGGGGAGGGGCCCAGAGAAAACTACAGAGTCCGACATTGTTTTTGCAAAGTTACACACCGATTCAATGTTAATTTTTCCACCTGGTTGTCTCTCACAGTCTCTGGAAAAATTTGATTCAGCGCTGCTCCAATCGCTCAGCCATTTCCCTGACAATGAAAATCCAACAAGGGGGGTGGACCAGTGCTCACTCAAAGCCTGCCCACAGGCGAATGACGCAACCGACAGGTGTGAAAAAACTCATGCATGCGCACGAAGGTTCGAGCTTGGCTGATGCAAGCGCACTAGATTCAAATCCATATAGTTTTTTTAAAAAATAAAAAAGGTCGGATAGTTTTCTAACAGACCTCGTATTTGTGAAAAATCACTTGAATACATACACTCCTGTTCCATTTTGTAAAGTAGTCCATCGCACACAGCACGTACTTATTTCCTCGGTCTGACATAGGAAGGGGGCCCAAAATGTCCACCTTCTCCATGGGATCTCCAAATGCTTGTTGTTGTAGAGGGGTCTGGGACAGGTCAAGGGATCCTTTAGGCTGCACAATCATCACAGTGCCGACAGGAATCCTTGACATCACGGCGATGCTGACTCCAGTAAAACCCCTGGCACAGCCAACGGAAGGTCTTAGTGCTCCCAAAATGTCCTGAGCCTGTGCCCCCATGGCACGCCTCCAGCACAGTCTGAGGGTTTTAAGGACCACCACCTGCCATCTCTCCTCCCCAGTGGCAGGCTCCTTCCATGCCCGCTGGAGCACACCAGCTAGCACGCGCAAAGTGTTGAACTTACTCCACAGGCAATTTACAGTGCCCGACAGGCCCATCCCACCCTCCCAGGATGGTCTCTCCCTGCTGCAAACCCACTGCCACACAGGTGTCAGCTCTTTAACATCTTCCTGCTGAGAGGCCCAATCTGCAGCTCCCACAACCTTCAGGGAGCAGCATATTTGTTCAGCAGCCGACCCGTCCCCTCTGAGTTCCATTTATGTGGCATCCCTGCAGTCTCAGTAGCCACAGCTATCCACTGCGTATGGACGCTGGGACAGGGCATTAGCATTGGTGTGCTGGGCCCCTGGTCGATGCACAACACTGAAATGAAAAGACTGCAGCTCCTTCAGTCATCTTGCAACCTGGCCTTCTGGCTTCCTGAAAGATACCAGCCACTAAAGAGCTGCATGATCTGCCCTGATAGTGAAGGGCACACCGCACAAATAATACTTGAAGTGCCAGACAGCCAAAACAACAGCCACATGTTTGCATCTGGTCACACAGTAGTGTCTCTTACTTTTATTGAAAACGCAGCTGAAATATGCCACTATCCGCTCCCCTTCAGGACAGACCTGCGCCAACACTGCTCCCATTCCAACATCGCTGGCATCTGTATCCAGCAAGAATGACAAGGTGGGGTCCGGTGTGGTGAGAACAGGGGCATTTGTGACTGACCAGTCCCGGATAGCCTGGATTTTCTCCTGGAGCATGCCGATACCTTCACTGTTCACTTTGTGACCAAGAAACTCCACCTCCCGCTGCATAAAGTGACACTTCTCCAGGGCCAACTTCAATCCAGCAGCAGTAA
The DNA here is from genome assembly GCF_902500255.1 of Thalassophryne amazonica. Lineage (NCBI taxonomy): Eukaryota > Metazoa > Chordata > Actinopteri > Batrachoidiformes > Batrachoididae > Thalassophryne > Thalassophryne amazonica. Next base: position 17,680 of record NW_022986384.1, on the reverse strand, counting down.
TCCTCCCCAGCACCAGCCTCAGGGAGTCCAGCGCAGCCTCGAAGGACCTCCCATGGAGGAGGACATAGTCCAAGTACACCAAACACTCATGTCAAGGAACCTTGGCTAGAACACTGTCCATAAGCCTCTCAAATGTCCCAGGCACATTACACAGACCAAAGCTGAGAACCTTAAACTGCCAATGTCCCCTGGTGGTGCTGAATGCAGTCTTTGGCCTGGATTCCTGGGTGATGGGCACTTGCCAATACCCGCTGCACAGGCCGAGTGATGAGAACCATGAGGAGCCGGACACCAAATCCAGGGTCTCATCGACTCGGGGGAGGGGTAATAGTCTTTTTGTGACCTTATTGAGGGGCCTGTAGTCCACGCAGAACTTCCACCTTGAGCTTTTCATTTTAGGAACCATGACCACAGCCGATGACCACGGGCTGTCTGAGGGATCGATTATGCCCGCCTCCTACATGGCTTGAACCTCACTATCAGCAGCCTCCTGTCAAATCAAAGGCAAGTGGCGGGGTTGCACTTTGATGGGCCGTGCATCCCCAGTATCAATGTGGTGCTCCACCAGGTGCGTGAGGCCCACTTGCACATGCAAAAATGTCCTTAAATTCCCACAAAAACTGCCACAATTCCACTCGCTGTCGTTCATCCAGACCAACACAGCTCCTTTGCCAGATACCACGGATAGCCTCCATCTAATCTACTGAGGCGTCCAGTGGGGCTGAATCTCATCCAGATGATGATCGACTATCTGAATGTGCATAAGATGGGCGTCACCGGGGAGACCTAACTGCAGTGCAGGATCAGTTGGATAGTGGGCCCCCCAGGCAGAACGCACACACCTGCCCCAAGGTCCACTACACACCCTGTGCTTCTGAGAAAGTCCAGGACCAAGACACATGGGTCTTTCACCTCAGCCACCCATGCCGGAGAAGTCACTGTCAAACCTCCTCCTGTGAAAACAAAAGTTCCTCTGCCTTTCATTTCAGCCGTCTGACCAGTCACTGTCTGCAGCCTCACTGAAGCTGGCTCTAAAACTGCCCCTTCTGGAGCAACATCAGGTCTTATCAATGTGGCAGTAGATCCTGTATCCATGAGGGCTGGGCAGGAAACTTTTCCAACCAGCACAGGAACATGGCAGCGGTCACCCACCTGTCTAGCCCACAGTCTCTACCGCATCAGCATGTGGATCCCGGTGAACTGTTGACAGGGTCCAAACTCTACTGATGGAAACTCGTTAGAAAGATATTCACAGGTTTGAAGTTCACAGCTCAATAAATCTTAGGAGAAACATGTAGAAAAACAAACACTAGGTTCTAACCTCAAGAACAACATGAGGGACAAAATACTCCACCGACATCTTCACCCATTCATATTATCACAAAGGGACTTCAACTCAGATTCACTGTTGAGAGAAAAATGTGGTTTATTGATCCACTGCCGACTGGACTCATTGATCCAAGGGACATTAGACATTCATTTATTGATCACCACTGGAACTGTTCCTGCTTTTAACTCACTCGATGCCATTGACTCTAAAACGCGTCTTTTCTGACAGTAACGCCCCGTGCCAAAGACGCGTCATCGAGCCAATTTCTCTTTTCTTGTGGTATGTTTGTTGTTGACATGGACATAGAACTCTAGAACTTTTCTATGGGTCTTTAAAAAATACTCAAATGCTGAAGAAATCCTGGCACTGGGATGTTCTGAACTTTGAAAATGGCTGGCACTCAGTGAGTTAAACAGGTTTCAAACAAACCTTTTTGGAACCAAGACTGCTGGTACATAACTGATTAAATTCAAGTTCTGTACAAGCTTTTGTGCATTACTAAAGTGTGATGTGAAACATGATCCTTTTTGAGATCTGTGTCTAAGCTCACTGGGTCTGTTTGGGGTTACAGCTTTAAAATCAGGTCCATTTGAGTGAAAAGCCACAAACATGATCATCTTATCCAACAAATGTAGTTTGTAATGACAAAAAATGTGGAAAAGAATGCCAACACCAAGCAGTGCAACTAAAGTATTTATTTTAAAAAAAAAAACCTTATACACACTATAATATTTAAATAAATAAGCAGAATTAAGCACATGGGTGGGCGGGGAGCACAGTGTGGAAGGTCCCTGGTTCAAGATCCACCTCTGGTTCCTGTGTGTAAGAGTTGAATCAGGAAGGGCATCCGGTGTAAAACTTGTGCCAAATCAGGGACACAGATCCACCTCAGATCTGCTGTGATGCTCCTGGGTGAAAACAAGGAAACAGCTCAAGGGTCTTATGAGTATGAAGCACATATTGGTCAGATCAAGCTTTGAGGAGCAACATGGAGTTCTGGTCCCAGCGGGTCAAAATTCCACACCTTCTCAGCCTCGTGAGAACTTAAGCCTGGTTCACACGACAGGATTTGAAAATTATCTGTAGGTTTCCAAAACCTGAGAGACCACACATGTGAAGATATATATAAAAAAAAAAAATTCATAGATCTGACAGGTTTGGTGGTACAGTGTGTTGTGTTCAGCCACACGGTGAGGACACCAACAGATTTCACACACCAACATTCACAGCTCAGACAGGAAATCTTACAAAATCTCGAGATTAAACGTGACTTCAGAGTAAACAAACGGAGGTACTTTGTGGCCTATTTACAACAGAGGGAAAAAAAAAAAAATACAAAAAGAAAAGGTGTTCTTTAGAGTGGAGACAGCGCGACCACCGGACTTTCTGGTAAGTCAGAACAGCTGTTTTGATTTTATTTTCCGCTCGCTTTCTGATTGGCTGCACGTCACATTCAGCAGGCTGCGTGCTCATTTGTGGTCAGAGGGACAACACACGTTGTGATATCAGGCCAAAAAAAAAAAAAATCCAACATGTTAAATATCCCCGATTTGCGATCAGACCGCTCTGAACACACCACACACGGGAGGAATATCTGATAAGATTATCTTTAGAGTCATCACGATTGTCGGAAAGGGAAGATCGGGTCCGATATCGGCCTAATTATCCTGCTGTGTCATCCCGGCCTTAGAAAATATCAGATTTTCACCAGATTTGAGCTGGACAGCCTAAATTGCCTGAAAAAAAAAACAAACCCTTTACTCACACTGATCTAACCCCATTATCAGTCCAAATCTACTCTACATTTAATTTCACTTTAAAAATCGTTTCATAATAATTAACTTTAACCCCCTACCACCCGCCTCATTTTGGCTTGTCAGTATCTCAAATAAGTGATATTTCCCATTGATGGGATATACAGGCTTAGTAAGTCCCTTCGGCTGCTCCCTTGTTTGCACTCAGGGTCGCCACATGCATGTTGAATTGGCACAGGTTTTGCGCCGGATGCCCTTCCTGACGCAACTATATACATGTGCTCTGATGTCACTGTTTATCTCAATAGAAACTACCCAAACAATCTTTCATACAAACTGTTTAAGGGCGATTCTTAGACTACGGGCACTTATGTCCTTTGATCATGTTGTATGAAAAACAGAAAAAGGGGAAATTTCACACTTAGTTATCCTTACAATGAATGTGTTAAGAAATTTGTTCTAGTAGTCTATGATGACTTTCACCTTCATTATATGCAAATATTGCCGTTTTGTGCTTGTCCCACACCCAGACTTTTGATCTTCAATGATAAAAATGAATGGTAAAGAAACTTTTCTAATGTTTTAAAATATCTCTGAATAAAATATCAGTAAAATAATCAAAACATAATTGGGGTATTCAATGTCATACAACTGTTGTGATTTTTTTTTTTTTTTTTTTTAACAAAATGTAGTTGTTGCACACTATTGCCGTAATTTCCACCACAACACTGTAATGTCCCTAAACAGTTTGTATGAAAGATTGTTTGGGTAGTTTCTATGGAGATAAACAGTGACAGAGCACATGTATATAGCGCCAAATCACAACAGTTGCCCCAAGGCGCTTTATATTGTAAGGCAATGGTGTGGTGGAAATTACATTTACAAGGCCAATAGTGCCCGTAGTTAAAGAATCACCCATGTAAATCCCATTTCCTTTAGGCGGTTTCTTACAGTTTGGTCACAGACGTTGACTCCAGTTTCCTCCCATTCGTTCATTTGTTTTGTTGTGCATTTTTGATTTTTGAGACACATTGCTTTAAGTTTTCTGTCTTGATGCCTTCCTTGGTCTACCAGTATGTTTGCCTTTAACAACCTTCCCATGTTTGTATTTGGTCCAGAGTTTAGACACAGCTGACTGTGACCAACCAACATCTTTTGCAACATTGCATGATGATTTACCCTCTTAAGAGTGATAATCCTCTCCTTTGTTTCAATTGACATCTTGTGTTGGAGCCATGATTCATGTCAGTCCACTTGGTGCAACAGCTCTCCAAGGTGTGATCACTCCTTTTTAGATGCAGACTAACAAGCAGATCTGATTTGATGCAGGTGTTAGTTTTGGGGATGAAAATTTACAGGGTGATTCCATAATTTATTCCTCAGAATTGAGTGATTCCATATTTTTTTTCCCTCTGCTTGGTCTAAAAAAAAGTAACCGTTACTGACTGCCACAATTTTTTTTTCCTGATTTATGTTTCTTAAAGCCAGAAAGTTGCCATTTGAAATGACTTTAGTTTTGTGTCATGTCTGTGATCTGCTTTTTTTCTACAAAATTAAACAACTGAATGAACATCCTCCGAGGCCGGTGATTCCATAATTTTTGCCAGGGGTTGTATACGTACCCATACTTTTTCTGGGATCAGATTCTAGTATTCTAGGCCAAGTTAAAAAACTGAATTACCTTAGTTGCCAAGAGAAGCTTTGGTTATTTTACTCATTTTTCTTTTACTTTATTTTTTGATGTTTGAATATAAATGCAATGTAGTACAATCAAGTAACAAAATTAAAAGTACAGCGAGACTCATGTGATGTACTGTCAGACAAAACCTTTAATAAAATTGTGGTTTAAAAAAAAAAAAAAACTTGTGCCAAATCAACCTGCAGATCCACCTTTAATTTGCTGCAGCGACACCACATGAAAACAAGGGAGCAGCCAAAGGGTCTCACCATCTTTGCATGCATTTGACCATGAATATGTAGACGAATAGGACTTGTACAAAAATACATTACCTCTGAAAAGAGTAAACCTTAGAAAAGTTTGAATTTGACAGTGATCTGGCTTCATCAAGACCTTGTAAGGACCACCCACTTTACTCAGTTTTTGGCGTTCATCGGGACGGGCTGGAGTTTTAATGCATCATCTGCTGATGATGCTCAGTTGTACATGCCGATAACTGCAGGAAGTCTCCTTCCCATAAAATCTCCGGAGGACTGTCTTCTACCAGTGATAAGCTGGATGTGTAGCAACTTTCTACTTTAAACTGATGAGACTGAAATGATGGTTCTTGGACCAGCGAGACATTGGCATCAATTTTACCAGCTGGTGCTAAGCCTGGGTTCATGTGTCATACATCACACTAAGTGAGGAACATTGAGGTAATTTTTGATTCCATGCTGTCCTTTGACCTCCACATTAGAGATATTACCAGAACTGCTTCCCCCCCCCCCCCCCATCTGAAATATAGCGAGGATCTGTCCCATCCTGTCTATGGCTGATACTGAGACCCTGATTCTTGTAGATTGAATTATTGTAATGTCCTATTTTCTGGTTTACTGCAGTCCAGCATTATGGGTCTTCAGGTGGTTCAGAACGCTGTTGCCAGACTTGACACGAAGCAGAAGGTTTGAACATACGTATTACACACATTCTGGCTTCCTGTCTCTAAGAGCAGATTTTAAGATCTTAACCTATAAAATTGTTTTATAGACTGGCGTCATGGTGGCCGCCTTGGTGAAACCCTACATGCCGGCCCGAGTTTTGCGGTTGCAGGACTATTGTTCCCACAGTGAACAAGAAGGCTGCGGGTCAAAGAGCTTTTTCTCATCATGCACCCACTCTGTGGAACAGTCTCCCTGCAGGCGTGAAGCAGTCGGAGTCCATGGACATTTAAATCAAGACTTAAAACATGTTTTTTAATTCTCTTATGAATAGCTTATTTTTATCCGTTTTATTCTTTTATGCATTTTTAGCTATTTGAATTTTTATTTACTCATTTTAAATTTTATTTTGAACTGTTTTGTGTGAGGCACCTTTTGTTGGGATTTGGCACATTATAAGCTGATTAAATTAAAATCGGTTAGTCTTCAGATCTTTATTACAACTGACCAAACAGTCGGACACAGACCGACTGACATGGTCTGTTGTGTCTGGAACACAGCAGTTAGTCCAGTGTTCTTATTGTTACATGGGAAACAAGGTACCAGTAGATTCTCACAAATCCAACAAGACCAAGCATTCATGATATGCACACTCTTAAGGCTATGAAATTGGACTATTAGTAAAAAAAAAAAAAAAGTAGAAAAGGGGGTGTTCACAATAATAGTAGCATCTGCTGTTGATGCTACAAACTCAAAACTATTATGTTCACACTGCTTTTTTTTAGCAATCCTGTGAATCACTAAGCTAGTATTTAGTTGTATAACCACAGTTTTTCATGATTTCTTCACATCCGCGAGGCATTAATTTTGTTGGTTTGGAACCAAGATTTTGCTGGTTTACTAGTGTGTTTGAGGTCATTGTCTTGTTGAAACACCCATTTCAAGGGCATGTCCTCTTCAGCATAAGGCAACATGACCTCTTCAAGTATTTTGACATATCCAAAATGATCCATCAATCAATCAATTTTTTTATATAGCGCCAAATCACAAACAGTTGCCCCAAGGCACTTTATATTGTAAGGCAAGGCCATACAATAATTATGTAAAACCCCAACGGTCAAAATGACCCCCTGTGAGCAAGCACTTGGCTACAGTGGGAAGGAAAAACTCCCTTTTAACAGGAAGAAACCTCCAGCAGAACCAGGCTCAGGGAGGGGCAGTCTTCTGCTGGGACTGGTTGGGGCTGAGGGAGAGAACCAGGAAAAAGACATGCTGTGGAGGGGAGCAGAGATCGATCACTAATGATTAAATGCAGAGTGGTGCATACAGAGCAAAAAGAGAAAGAAACAGTGCATCATGGGAACCCCCCAGCAGTCTACGTCTATAGCAGCATAACTAAGGGATGGTTCAGGGTCACCTGATCCAGCCCTAACTATAAGCTTTAGCAAAAAGGAAAGTTTTAAGCCTAATCTTAAAAGTAGAGAGGGTGTCTGTCTCCCTGATCTGAATTGGGAGCTGGTTCCCACTCTACTCTTACAAACCCTAGGAACTACAAGTAAGCCCGCAGTCTGAGAGCGAAGCGCTCTAATGGGGTAATATGGTACTACGAGGTCCCTAAGATAAGATGGGACCTGATTATTCAAAACCTTATAAGTAAGAAGAAGAATTTTAAATTCTATTCTAGAATTAACAGGAAGCCAATGAAGAGAGGCCAATATGGGTGAGATATGCTCTCTCCTAGTCCCAGTCAGTACTCTAGCTGCAGCATTTTGAATTAACTGAAGGCTTTTTAGGGAACTTTTAGGACAACCTGATAATAATGAATTACAATAGTCCAGCCTAGAGGAAATAAATGCATGAATTAGTTTTTCAGCATCACTCTGAGACAAGACCTTTCTGATTTTAGAGATATTGCATAAATGCAAAAAAGCAGTCCTACATATTTGTTTAATATGCGCTTTGAATGACATATCCTGATCAAAAATGACTCCAAGATTTCTCACAGTATTACTAGAGGTCAGGGTAATGCCATCCAGAGTAAGGATCTGGTTAGACACCATGTTTCTAAGATTTGTGGGGCCAAGTACAATAACTTCAGTTTTATCCGAGTTTAAAAGCAGGAAATTAGAGGTCATCCATCTCTTTATGTCTGTAAGACAATCCTGCAGTTTAGCTAATTGGTGTGTGTCCTCTGGCTTCATGGATAGATAAAGCTGGGTATCATCTGCGTAACAATGAAAGTGCCTTTAATGCCTATGGCATGCTCTAATCTCTAATAAAATTTTATGGTCAACAGTATCAAAAGCAGCACTGAGGCCTAACAGAACAAGCACAGAGATGAGTCCACTGTCCGAGGCCATAAGATCATTTGTAACCTTCACTAATGCTGTTTCTGTACTATGATGAATTCTAAAACCTGACTGAAACTCTTCAAATAGACCATTCCTCTGCAGATGATCAGTTAGCTGTTTTACAACTACCCTTTCAAGAATTTTTGAGAGAAAAGGAAGGTTGGAGATTGGCCTATAATTAGCTAAGATAGCTGGGTCAAGTGATGGCTTTTTAAGTAATGGTTTAATTACTGCCACCTTAAAAGCCTGTGGTACATAGCCAACTAACAAAGATAGATTGATCATATTTAAGATCGAAGCATTAAATAATGGTAGGGCTTCCTTGAGCAGCCTGGTAGGAATGGGGTCTAATAAACATGTTGATGGTTTGGATGAAGTAACTAATGAAAATAACTCAGACAGAACAATCGGAGAGAAAGAGTCTAACCAAATACCGGCATCACTGAAAGCAGCCAAAGATAACGATACGTCTTTGGGATGGTTATGAGTAATTTTTTCTCTAATAGTTAAAATTTTGTTAGCAAAGAAAGTCATGAAGTCATTACTAGTTAAAGTTAATGGAATACTCAGCTCAATAGAGCTCCGACTCATTGTCAGCCTGGCTACAGTGCTGAAAAGAAACCTGGGGTTCTTATTTTCTTCAATTAGTGATGAGTAGAAAGATGTCCTAGCTTTACGGAGGGCTTTTTTATAGAGCAACAGACTCTTTTTCCAGGCTAAGTGAAGATCTTCTAAATTAGTGAGATGCCATTTCCTCTCCAACTTACGGGTTATCTGCTTTAAGCTACGAGTTTGAGAGTTATACCATGGAGTCAGGCACTTCTGATTTAAAGCTCTCTTTTTCAGAGGAGCTACAGCATCCAAAGTTGTCTTCAATGAGGATGTAAAAGTATTGACGAGATACTCTATCTCACTTACAGAGTTTAGGTAGCTACTCTGCACTGTGTTGGTATATGGCATTAGGGAACATAAAGAAGGAAACATATCCTTAAACCTAGTTACAGCGCTTTCTGAAAGACTTCTAGTGTAATGAAACTTATTCCCTACTGCTGGGTAGTCCATCAGAGTAAATGTAAATGTTATTAAGAAATGATCAGACAGAAGGGAGTTTTCAGGGAATACTGTTAAGTCTTCTATTTCCATACCATAAGTCAGAACAAGATCTAAGATATGATTAAAGTGGTGGGTGGACTCATTTACTTTTTGAGCAAAGCCAATAGAGTCTAATAATTGATTAAATGCAGTGTTGAGGCTGTCATTCTCAGCATCTGTGTGGATGTTAAAATCGCCCACTATAATTATCTTATCTGAGCTAAGCACTAAGTCAGACAAAAGGTCTGAAAATTCATAGAGAAACTCACAGTAACGACCAGGTGGACGATAGATGATAAATAAAACTGTTTTTTGGGACTTCCAATTTGGATGGACAAGACTAAGAGTCAAGCTTTCAAATGAATTAAAGCTCTGTCTGGGTTTTTGATTAATTAATAAGCTGGAATGGAAGATTGCTGCTAATCCTCCGCCCCGGCCCGTGCTACGAGCATTCTGGCAGTTAGTGTGACTCGGGGGTGTTGACTCATTTAAACTAACATATTCATCCTGCTGTAACCAGGTTTCTGTAAGGCAGAATAAATCAATCAATCAACTTTTTTCTTATATAGCGCCAAATCACAACAAACAGTTGCCAAGGCGCTCCATATTGTAAGGCAAGGCCATACAATAATTATGAAAAACCCCAACGGTCAAAACGACCCCCTATGAGCAAGCACTTGGCCACAGTGGGAAGGAAAAACTCCCTTTTAACAGGAAGAAACCTCCAGCAGAACCAGGCTCAGGGAGGGGCAGTCTTCTGCTGAGACTGGTTGGGGCTGAGGGAAAAAACCAGGAAAAAGACATGCCGTGAAGGGGGGCAGAGATCGATCACTAATGATTAAATGCAGAGTGATGCATACGGAGCAAAAAGAGAAAGAAACAGTGCATCATGGGAACCCCCCCACAATCTACGTCTAAAGCGGCATAACCAAGGGATGGTTCAGGGTCACCCGATCCAGCCCTAACTATAAGCCTTAGCGAAAAGGAAAGTTTTAAGCCTAATCTTAAAAGTAGAGAGGGTATCTGTCTCCCTGATCTGAATTGGGAGCTGGTTCCACAGGAGAGGAGCCTGAAAGCTGAAGGCTCTGCCTCCCATTCTACTCTTACAAACCCTAGGAACTACAAGTAAGCCCGCAGTCAGAGCGAAGCGCTCTAATGGGGTAATATGGTACTACGAGGTCCCTAAGATAAGATGGGACCTGATTATTCAAAACCTTATAAGAATAAGAATTTTAAATTCTATTCTAGAATTAACAGGAAGCCAATGAAGAGAGGCCAACACGGGTGAGATATGCTCTCTCCTGCTAGTCCCCGTCAGTACTCTAGTTGCAGCATTCTGAACCAACTGAAGGCTTTTTAGGGAACTTTTAGGACAACCTGATAATGAATTACAATAGTCCAGCCTAGAGGAAATAAATGCATGAATTAGTTTTTCAGCATCACTCTGAGACAAGACCTTTCTGATTTTAGAGATATTGCGTAAATGCAAGAAGGCAGTCCTACATATTTGTTTAATATGCACTTTGAATGACATATCCTGATCAAAAATGACTCCAAGATTTCTCACAGTATTACTAGAGATCAGGGAAATGCCATCCAGAGTAACGATCTGGTTAGACACCATATAAATCAATATGTTGATCAATTATATCATTTACCAACAGGGACTTAGAAGAGAGAGACCTAATGTTTAATAGACCACATTTAACTTTTAGTCTGTGGTGCAGTTGAAGGTGCTATATTATTTTTTCTTTTTGAATTTTTATGCTTAAATAGATTTTTGCTGGTTATTGGTGGTCTGGGAGCAGGCACCGTCTCTACGGGGATGGGGTAATGAGGGGATGGCAGGGGGAGAGAAGCTGCAGAGAGGTGTGTAAGACTACAACTCTGCTTCCTGGTCCCAACCCTGGATAGTCACGGTTTGGAGGATTTAAGAAAATTGGCCAGATTTCTAGAAATGAGAGCTGCTCCATCCAAAGTGGGATGGATGCCGTCTCTCCTAACAAGACCAGGTTTTCCCCAGAAGCTTTGCCAATTATCTATGAAGCCCACCTCATTTTTTACCATTTATTGCATACCAGGTATCCATGATACCTGGTATGTGATATATAGGCCCAACACCATAGTAGGAGAAACATGCCCATATCATGATGCTTGCACCACCATGCTTCACTGTGGCTTGAATTCTGAGTTTGGGGTCGTCTCACAAACTGTCTGTGGCCCTTGGACCCAAAAAGAACAATTTTACTCAGTCCACAAAATATTCCTCCATTTCTCTTTAGGCCAGTTGACGTGTTCTTTGGCAAATTGTAACCTCTTCTGCACATGTCTTTTATTTAAGAGAGGGACTTTGCGGGGGATTCTTGCAAATAAATTAGCTTCACACAGGTGTCTTCTAACTGTCACAGCACTTACAGGTAACTCCAGACTGTCTTTGATCATCCTGGAGCTGATCAGTGGGTGAGCCTTTGCCATTCTGGTTATTCTTCTATCCATTTTGATGATTGTTTTCCGTTTTCTTCCACGCGTCTTTTTTTTGTCCATTTTAAATCATTGGAGATCATTGTAGATGAACAGCCTATAATTTTTTGCACCTGCGTATAAGTTTTCCCCTCTCCAATCAACTTTTTAATCAAACTACGCTGTTCTTCTGAACAATGTCTTGAACGTCCCATTTTCCTCAGGCTTTCAAAGAGAAAAGCAGGTTCAACAGGTGCTGGCTTCATCCTTAAATAGGGGTCACCAGATTCACACCTGTTTGTTTTCACAAAACTGACGAACTCACTGACTGAATGCCAAACTGCTATTATTGTGAACACCCCCTTTTCTACTTTTTTACTAATAGTCCAATTTCATAGCCTTAAGAGTTTGCATATCATGAATGCTTGGTCTTGTTGGATTTGTGAGAATCTACTGGTACCTTGTTTCCCATGTAACAATAAGAAATATACTCAAAACCTGGATTAATCTTTTTAGTCATATGGCACTACTATTATTCTGAACACTACTGTAAATACACCTTCAGAGTAAATAGAACTACTCTGACATTAGTTATATGAACTGTTGAGGAATCAGTGATTGTAAAGTTAAGATTGTTTCTTGGTTGATTGACTGCAGAGACTTTAAGTTTTAATCCTGATTGTACTGTTTTTAATACATGATGTTTCAGTGTACTTTGTATTTGATCAGTGAGTATGATTTTAAAATGTAAGATTTTTTTAATTCTCTCCTATTAGAGGCTCATATAAATAAATTCTGAAAGCAGAACCAAAAAATTGACTGATGTGGTTCAAACATTTCCAACCATCAGAAGAAATTCTACATGTTTGTCTAACCACATAGAGGTCACCAGTAGGAGGCGATATGCATACCGGCATGGCCATAGTACCTCTGTCAGATGACATGTTTAGGACTTCCAGGATGCTGAGGACATCTCCATATTGTTTACTTTTGAACTGAGACAAACCAAAGACTGACACCAACACCTGACCTATGACATCAAGAGGTCAATGGTCAAGTGTTAGGCATCCCTGGATCTCAGAGACATGGACATGACTGAGATCAGTGAATGTCTCCCAGGGTTGAAGAAATATTTTTCTTTTCTCCTCTTACAGATATTTGTTGAATATTTGGTTTGATATTTGTATTTGACAGATTCAGAATGTTTAAGTTCAGTTTTCATTAATGTTCAGAAATCAACAATGGAACATATTGCAAAAAACAAAAGTGCATTTGTGATTAAACAGTTTTTATATTGATTTTGTGGAAACCTTGCATTTAATCAGGATGATGTTTGATCTCCAACATGAAGATCTTCGCTTCAATCTGACAACAAAAAAAACTACAGGTTTAATCAGCTCTAACATGTAAAATGTTTATTCCATTGAGTGGTGGGTGGAGTCTGTCTCAGTGAACAGTAAGGGGGCCTATGGTGACAGCCTGCCGCTGCTGACCTAAAAAAACAAAACAAAAAAAACACTCCACTGGCATCAGAATTCTATTACTTTGATAGGTCTTTTGACGAGTCATACCTGTGAATAAGTCCAGGTCATGGTTCGTCTTCCTGCAGTTTGAGCTGCAGCACGCACACACGTGGTCATGACCCGCAGCTGCCCTCCACCTGCAGAGGAGCATCATGGGAAAAGAGTGAAGGTTACAATAAAACAAAGGATCCCTGAGAGCTGCACTGATTGTTCTTGCTGCAATATCAGCACACGTCGCGGCTGGAATCAAACCCACAACTTCCAGAAGGACGCTGAGACAAGAGGGCCTCAGACAGTAGGCATGTCCACCTAACTTCAGCTCAGGGACCACAGACTGAATGGTCCCTCTACAAACTGGTCCGCCTGCATCATTTGGGATCACAGCAGCAGGTCTGAGTCTGACTCTCTACACCCACAGTGATCCAGTGGATTCATGTGGTTATTAACCGTCGCATGACAAAGTAAAACCTCTAAAATCATTCTAACGTCAGTTTTAAGCGGAAAAGAGGTGATAACTGGTGACGCTTTGAAATGACGGAGGCACAGTGAACGCAGCAGTGAGCAGCTCATCTGGCTGCTGCGGCGCTCTGATCGCTTCCTCTGTCTTTTATGATGAAATAATGCTGAATTTATGTGGAAATGATTGTTGTACAAAAGCTTCAGATGTGTGGCTGAGATAGATGACTGGAGGCAGTTTGAAGCAGAAACGAGGTGATAATCAGTGAGCCGCGGCTGATACGCATGCGCAGTGAAGGCAGAGGGGAACGATTTTTAGGGAGACCTTTCAGTCGGTGACACTGGGTTCATGGAAGCCTCAGTCTGTCCTCACCAACACATGGGTCACAGCAGTGTACCTTCAGTGGCCCACCCGCCCGGTCCAGGACCCACCCACACTTACTGCAAACAGTTCTGTGTTTACGGTCAGCAGGATTTGTTTTATTCAGCAGCATTTTCACTTTCAGCCAAATATTCCTACAGATAAGAGTCAGAGTACCAATCAGACGAGTAACTTCAGAGGAGACACCATATTCAAGAGTTGGCCTTTAACCTACTGGGTGGGGGGGTGATGCGCCTGCTATCAAGCTAAGCTAACTAGCTTCAAGAGTTTATCTGTGAAACATTTGGACAGTGTATTTTAGTAACAGGACCTCATACCGCTTGTGGAAGAAGCAGGACTTCCTGTCGGCGGCGGTCGGCCACGAGGTCGGGATGGCCTTCAGCGAGCAGGTGATGAAGATCTGCAGAGAACCACAAGGTCAGTCTGTTCCACCCATCTGGTCCCAGCAGGCTTCACTCAGACACCTTTTACAGACCGGGTTCAGCTGGTGGAACCTCATAGTCTCCACCTGGAACTGAATCTTATGAGGTTCACTTTGAGGCATGAACTTTGACCTGGAGTCCACATTGTATGAAGCATCCAGACACCTGAACAGAAAGTGAGTGTTAGCTTTCAGAACTGCACCAATCCCGTAGACAGACCCTGACCCAGAACCCACCCGTGGTTCTTTATGAGGTCGTATTTGGGCCCAGATGCAGGGTCCCGTGTCGAAGTGGCCACGCAGTGATCCACCAGGACTCTGAGCGCCAGACGTTCAGACGGCGTGATGGAGGCCTGAAGGTGGAGGGCGTGGCCTCTGGCTAACCGGTTGGACGTACGTTGGTTCTTCCAGTCATCTGAAACAGACAGTTTCATTAAAACATGACCCGGCAGAACCGGGTCTGTGGTCCTCAACTCACCGGACATCAGCTGGAGAGCAAAATAAAACGCTTCCTGGTCGGCGTAGGTCATCCAGGCAGGTCGGGGTCCGCTGCTCACAGCCCGCTTCCTAAAAGGACAGCGCACATCTAGTTCTTATGGGTCCACATGTTCATTTGGTACCATATCTCCAGTAGATCAGGCGGGCTTGGATATGCGACCTTCATACCACACGTTCCAGAAGTCAGTTTACTTTCTGTAGGTTCAAGTGAATAATTAGTGTTGAAATAACTTCAGTGGTGTCTGATGATCTTGTTAGTTGTCAGACACCAACTGCACGCTGAAGTTCTGAGTGACCTTCAGCAAACTTCAGCATGACCTGTGACACCATCCAGGACTGCAGACGATGTGAGGAGAAAAACCATTTAAACATTTGTAGTTTTGAAACATCTCGAATCCAGCCCACCTCGCACAGAGACGCCCAGCTCACCTTGGGTAGCGACACTCTACTCTTGTCATGGCATTGTGGCTCCTGATGACGCCAACGTTTCCCAACGCTTTGGGGTTGTAGAGCAGTGAGAACATATAAATGAACATCTCGTCCGTCATCTGGGGAACAATATAATATAAGCCTCCATGAAATGAGATTTAATACAGGGTTCAGTCGTTGCAGTACAACACACTGCCAGTAGGTGGTACACTAAGTTTTAGAGTGCCTTTATGATTAAAAAAAAAAAAAAAAAAATCGGTCATTTGATTCATGGTCCCATGTTGGGGCAAAAATAGTGTTCACTGTTAATGTGTTTGCATGTAAATCCAGCTTTTTATTTATTTACTGAAAATGACAGGTTGTGCATTTGGAGGCTCAACTAGACAACAAGGGCTTCAAGATGTACAGATTCCCTTCAGATCCGAACAGAAGAAATATTTGGGAAAATAAAGTCGGCCGTGTGGTATGGAAGAGACTTCAAAGCTTTGAGAGGTAAATTTGTTTAATCCATGTCCAGTAAAACTCAGTCATCGTATAAACCAGATATTCACAGTCACCGGACAAAAAAAGTCCTAAAGTTTTTGTATCATTTTCCATGTAATGAACACTGTATATAACAAATTTTGTACAGCAGATTTTTCACTCACATCTGATAAAATGTCCTGTCCGATCACAATGTATTTCCATTAAAAACCCTGAGCAGTCTGGACATGCACAGTAACAGAGGTACAAATTAAAGTTCAGCACTGACACTTGCTGATTTGAGTAAAGTGGGACTAGATTCATTTTTGTAATTAAAAGCCTGACTTTTTTCACACTGTGTTCAGACTCAGACCTGCAGCCTGACATGCACCTGTTAAATCAGACACAGCAAAAGGCTGTGATTTGACACTTTTACTTTTAATCTTCTGCCAACGTATTATATAGCGTGCACGCTGATAAATGGATCAGAAAAGTCCACATCACATTTACAGCACAAAGTCGGTAAGAGAGGAAATTGTTCAGTTTACCTTTGATTTGGAGGTGATGATTGTAGAAAGAAAAGCTTGTTGAGGGTCAAATTAGTCCAGAATAAGTTATAATCCAGAGACGGAGAACTTTAAAACTGTCACACGTCACTGTATGACACAGAGTTACAGAGCTGCATAAATCAGGCTTTAAATTAATCAGTCATCAAATTGTAAATTTGATAGCTTAACGCTTTTTATATTTATTTTGATAGCACCTGTACCTGGATGTGTTGCTGTATGTGGTTAAATGATTTTAAAACATTAAAGGTTCATTGAGTGGTTCAGTGCAGTTGGAACCAAAATGGCGCCGTGTTCTGAGTTGACGCCGCTCTCCAATCAAGACACTAAAGAGTTTATAAATCATTTCAGAAGTTTTGCAGCTTGTTTTCTGGATAAAAACCTGCAGTTTGCTGTTGCAGCCGTGCAGCTCGGACCTGAACAGCAGCACGTGCGACGAGTCATCAACGTCAGCGGCTGAACACCCACCGAGTGTGACCTCGTCCGGCTCAACCAGCCTGCCCACACCCAGCAGGTTCTGCTGGACCTCCACCCGAATTTGCTTCTCCCCACACCGCACAGCTACACTGCTGGCGGCCTGCAGAGGGCGCTGTTCAAACTGAACAGGGGGCAGGGTCAGAGGGCTGAGTAGAACCTGAGGAAACGTCCAGAAGAGCAGTTGGTCCATGTCCCGCCCACGCTTGGCCTGGAGAATCTGGGCTTTGGGGTCAGGGTTCCTGGAGAGGTGCCTCTCAGGTTCTGCTTCCAGCTCAGATTTAGGTCTCACCGAGTCCAGCTTCCACTGAACAGGACCAGAGGGCGGGGCGGCACCAGGCTGGAGCAGAACCACCACAAAAGCCAAAAGTAAAAACCCTGTGAACCCCATCACTAAAAAGGCAGAACTAAGCTGGGTGCAGCTTTAAGCAGCAAACCTGATCAACTGATCATTAACGCTTCACACCTGCTCAGTGTCACAGCTGCACCACCCACTCTGATTGGTCAGCGTTTGGCCAATCAGAGAACTCACACGTGGAGGTCACATTCTGAAAATACAAGAAACTTCAACAATCAGAATGACGATAGAAAAAAAAATACAAATAAATTTTCATTAAAAATGGGATTTGACACCAAAACATTTAGAAGAAAAAAAATGAGAAACACACACAAGCATACATAAACACACACACTCATTAATATACAAACACACATACATAAACACACATACTCATTAATATACAAACACACATACATAAACACACATACTCATTAATATACAAACACACATACATAAACACACACACTCATTAATATACAAACACACATACATAAACACACATACTCATTAATATACAAACACACATACATAAACACACATACTC